>NW_028262347.1:67926220-68078779 GCF_047370975.1 Nipponia nippon
CCTGTCCTCACCCCCTTCCGAGCCTTGGTTCACCTTCACACCAAGGAGCAGCTGCCCTACCCACCCTCCTGTCCACAGGCAAACTGAGCAAGCAAGAGAGCAGCTGGTACTGTAAAACGAAGCTTTTCACCCCCTGCTCAGGCACAGCCTGGACCAGAGAGCGACTCCAGAAAGCCGAGCAAGAACTCCGAGTCCTTCCCGTGAAAAAGACCAGACCGCCTGGAGCTGGAAACCGGACGCTCATGTTTAGCTCCCCGGATCGGAAGCTGTAAGTCAAACTGACTTGCACAGAGCCACACCATGCCGGTGGCACAGGCGGGACCCGGGGATGCCAGCCAGCGGCCCCCGAGGCACTGCTACCCTCACCCACAGGGGACCTCTCTCCTCCATCAGGGAGCGCAGGATCCGCCGGAGCCATTCCTCCCTCGACACTTATGTCCCAATTTGCAAAATTAATAACCAAGGCAGCACTGGGGCTAGACCAGAAAGAGTTAATGAGGTTACGAAGGGTTTTGCTGGCCTATTTTCCATGCAGGCACCCTTTAATCTCCTTTGGAAACACCTTCACACAAAGGCTGGTACAACAGCTCAGCTGGAGCCAGGATTTAACGTGGAAGAACTTGTCCCAAAGAGATTAAAAGCAGCAGTCAGGGCACTGACCCTCCCGTCAGATAGGCAGGAATTTTTCACCGGGAACAGGGAGGCGAGGAGGGTGGCGGGGTCCGGGGAAACTGCTGCAGCATTGCACGGCTCCTGCCATCCATGCACCCAGCATGCTTCTCTGGGAAGTCAGAGCAAGCATGCCGGGAGCCGGGCCCATCCCGGTGAGCTGCCAGCACCGTGCAGAGCAGTACCCCATGCACAGGCTGCCTCCACAGCACAGAATTCTTCCCAAGAAATTGCAGGATGGCTGACGCCACTCGTGATGAAGGGTTAAATCCCACTGGCCATACCCCCGGGCAATTCAGACCCAACTCAGGCTAGAAGGCAACAGGTAACAGCGCAGGTGAAGGTGGAGGGGGAGAGCACTGGGACCACCAGAGTATGCACTGATATCACAGCCCTGCCTTACGCCCACAGACGGGAAAAAGAGGAGACGGAAAGAAGAAACTGGAAGAAAGAGAGGGAGAAAAGAAAAAGGAGGGAGAGAGGACAGCCACAGGCATCCATGCAAGCACAGCTCAGCCATTTGACCCCCCTCCACCTTACCTGGGGGTCCCCGAGGCGACTGAGGTCTGGATAAAGGTAAAACAGGATTCCCTGGGATGCCCCAGGCAGAGAGACTCCCCTGATCAGCAGAACGACCAGCATGAGGTATGGGAATGTGGCCGTGAAATACACCACCTGGGAGGAGGATGAAGGGACAAGCGTGAGCGAGCAGCACGGGCCAGAGCACACAGCACCGGCCGGCAGCACAGCACCGAGCCCCAGGCTGGGGGAGATGGGCAGCGGCAGGGGATGGGTCAGGCTGCCTCGCCAAACACCTTGCTGTCACCTGCAGTAGAAAGAAATAAATTTTAAAATGTGCCCAGGAAATTTGTGACTTGCCATGGTGTCTCTGGAGCGAGAGAAAACCTTTCTAGTCCTAAAAGCAATCCAGACCCTGAGCCAGGCTGTCACCAGGTTGGAGTCAGAGTAGCTCTACTCATCTACGTGCATCAGAGGAGCCGCCCCTAGTATCCATCTGCACATCCCTACCCAAAATAGAGCCTGAATCACACACAAAGCCTCTTCTCCGCAGCATTTAGTGGCAAGGCCGAAGGGGTCTGCAGATAAGAGAGACACCCTGAAACGTGATTGCTACCGAAGGACCACCAGGGACAACACTGAGGGTCCCCCCACCGCTCCCCACTGCAGTGACTTGCAGCCGCTGCCTCTGACTGACCCCTGCTCAAATACCCAACACGGGCATTTCAGACAGAGCAGGGCAGCACGTCTCAGACCCGCCACCAAGGACTCAGACCCAAACAGGACTTTTAACCTGTGTCCTCTTGCTTTTTATGCCCCTAGCCCCATAAGCAATGCAGACGTACTCAGGTAGGGTTGAAATTCCTTCCTCTAGCAAAGGAGCCACATCCCTTGGGGCAATGCTGCAGGCCAGTATCAGCTAATCCTTTCAGGGACTCCACATCAGGTAAATATAACATTCAATTTGGGGATTACCAGGGTATTTTCAGGACTGTTCAGGCTAATTGCTGTAGCATGCCACAGCGACAACATGTTGTAGTCTGTGTTTCCCACACAAACAAAGTGATATCAAGGGCTCATGCAGCCTCCCCAGCAACTCAAGTAGTGTCATTAGTCCCTTTGCATTACTCCCGCACCTTCAGGACTTATTAATCACCTTGAAAAAAAAGTTGTTCAGTTTGTTGTATCATGCTAGGTCAAAAAAGAAACGTTGCTCCTTCAGGTTTTTCCTGTGTGGACGTGCTGAGTGAGGATTCACATCAGCACGCTTCGCTTGAATTCACTACAGCTCTTTTCTCAGCTTTGGCAGTTAGGCACCAGAGAGCTAAAACTCATCTCTGGAGGAACTGCAAAATGTAATGATGTGAAATGATTTTTCACACCTACCCATATGAGTTGTTTCAAAATCCACCTAAAGCCCACCATCCCTGAGCGGGGGTCGCAGGGTCTGCCACAGCTATAGCAGTTTCTGCATTAGAGGAGGTCCTACTAAGAATGAGTGTATTATTTCCCTGGACAGTATGACCACTTTTGCTCTGCCCCGGGGTAATCCTTATGATCTGAGTAGTGATTCAACAAGATTTTTTTCTGGATTCACTCCGATGTACTCCATCTGAATAAAGCAACGTCCAAAGCACCTGACATTGCAATGCCAGTCCTCCTCTAAGTCAAGATACACACTCTTTGGTGATTCAGCTTTGTAATGCGGAAGGACAGAAGGATTTGAGAGAGATCCCATCCTTGAAAAACCACACTACTGGATTATCATCTCTGTCTGCAGCTCCAGATTTTCTATGCA
Source organism: Nipponia nippon (assembly GCF_047370975.1). NCBI lineage: Eukaryota > Metazoa > Chordata > Aves > Pelecaniformes > Threskiornithidae > Nipponia > Nipponia nippon. Next base: position 67,929,207 of record NW_028262347.1, read on the forward strand.
TTTCACGTGCACTGCTCTATAGGTGAAAAACACCTCCTTGCTGGAGCTCATGATTGCCTGAGATGTCTGTGTGAGCAGATCCATCCCTGTCCCTCTGAATCTGTAATCTTGAACACTGAAGGAACCCAAGGACAGCATCCTTCAACACAGGCAAACACCATCATTCATTTCATTCTCAGATTTTCAAGGAGCTCTGATTTAGAGCTTTTCAGTGACAGTTGATCAACTCTGCGGGTCCTAAGAGTGTAACAATCATCCCTGTATTTACCACACAACCAGATTCTTCCTTCAGGAAATGACAGGGTGCAAGTCTAATCTTTCTCAGCTCATGAAAGCAAGATTAGAAACAAAAATCATAAAAACAACTCACTGCCTTTGAACCCTAGTGCATGTTCTTCCAGGATGCCAGGTTGCACATTCTCAGCTGGATCTCTAAATAACATCAGTTTTAGGAGCTCAGAATACAAACTGGTGGTTGTCTGGCATATGATCTGGATTCACATTTTGGTGACATCCTATGTGCTTTACAGCCTGCACGAACTAGCATATTAAGCTTTTCACTCAACGGTCACTCACATCTGCACTGAGACCAGAGGCCTGAATTTGGAGAATGTTTTGCTGCATTAAGAGTGCCAAACTCCTATCTAACAACAGGAACATCTGGATCCAATGAGATATTACTCAGTGCTTGGCTCAGACCCAATCTTTTTATTTCTCGGGCATTGTTAGCACTAACTACATCACTAGGAACCTTGCCGGGATCAGTGTGATCGTTCTGTCTCATGCTGGTCAACAACATCCAGGGTTTTATTTGAATATGATCCACATGCCTCGGCAAAGTGGTTCCATCTGTGACAACCTCCTGCATCTGCGAGCACTCCTCGGGGTCAGGCAGTCCCCGCCTCGGAGGATGCGAACCGCTGCTGCTGTTCTGAGTAGGGCGATTTCAGCTCATGGTGTTTGCCCCTCCACAGGCAAATCCCCAGAACTAAGGTATATCTCCTCCCCAGTGGGACAGTATTCCCACAGCCACCATTTTAGCTGGATTATTAAATATGTGGAGGGTTCATAAACCTAGGGACACTGTTGCTTTACTGAAAGAAGGTTTCTGTTTTCAAGAAGACAAGATCTCACGATCCCTAGTCCTTTTTGCTAAAAAGTACTTGCATTCAACCTAGAACTTGTATCTAAAATAGATTGAATTTGTTCTCAGCACTTCCCACACTATGTTTCCCGTATCTTAGTATCATATTTGCTGTTATTAGACTGCCTCTGCTTTCTTTTACCAGGCCACCACAGCAAGCAGTTGCTCTTTTCTTCTAATTTTACTCCATGGAAACCAGAAAACATCATCTCTGCAAGCTGCTTGATTTCCCTGTCATGTTTCATAATCCCAGACCATTCTGGAAGCAGGAGAAACTCTTAACATCCGTGCCATCAACTTGATGGAAATGGATGCAGCTAAAATTTACACCCTATCACACATGATGTCTTGTTCAAAGCATGCAGAGAAGATACCATTTAGAGAACATACTAAACCTTTTCATTTCCATCTGTTCTTGCTGGCTCCAGACAAAGCTGGCTGGGAATGGGTCAGGAGGCAGTAGCAGAAACTAAGTAATGGGGTCAGTGCAAACGACAGTGGTACACTCTGCAACAGAGGGAGCATGGGATGGAGCTGGACAGTCACACCAACCCTTCCCAGAAGCATTTGAAGAAATACCTCTGTGGTGACTAGTGGGGGGAAAAAAAAAAAAAAAAAAAAAAAAAAGGAGACCTTTACTGCCAGGGAATATGAGCAACTATAGGAAGAGTTGGGGCGAACAAAAAGAAAAAAAGGAAGATCCCCATGGCGGAGAGGCAGAGAGGGCTTTGAGGCCATCAGAGTTACCTTCATTACTATCTAATGAATTTGAAGATTTTCCAGCTGCACTTGCCAGTAGAGGCAAAAACATGCTGCTTGCTCACACTGTGGTGGAAGGGAAGGGAACCTGCAACCACCCGATAAACAGGAAGACTGCAGGGTCTCCTGCGCCTGTGGATGGAGAGGGGCCAGATGGGGATACACATCTTGGAAGTTAATGCTCTGAGACGTCTCAGTGCTCCCATCCTTTCCTACCCAAAACACAGATACTGGCTTATGCTCCTGCTGCAAATTGAGCCCCACAGACTCCTGCCAGCTTACTCAGAGGGTGGTTCCCAGGGGATCCCTAGGATCTCTCTGAACGTACAAAAGGTGAGTAGATCAAGCGCTCCAACTGTGATCAAGGGAAGAGGCTTGATCTCAATCAAGGACTCACCTTGCCTGTGGACTTGACCCCTTTCCAAATGCAGAAGTAACAGATGATCCATGCCAGCAAAAGACACAGAGCCAGCTCCCAGCGCAGGCTGCCCAGGTGCTGGATGCCATCAGAAATCTTTAGCACTCTCCTCCTGCATTGGGGGGAAGCAAAGGAACATCCAAGTGTCACTGATGTTGGTCACTAACATTCCCAACACCACACTAGTTCTCACCACACCTCCACAGCATCTGATGGCTTTGGGGAGAAGAGCTGTCTTACTAACAAGGTCCATGCCTGAGCTGAAGCCTCAGAGGAAGCAAGCAGTTCTCCCCGCTTAAAAGTACCATTGGCCTGGCAGATCACGCATGGACACTCACTTCTATGCTCACTCCAGTGCTGGCCTGTTGGGCCAAGACATTTCTTCTCCTGTCCTCCCCACCTTTCATCTGTCTTGTCCTCTAGGGTAAGAGTGCTCTCTCTGCAAGAACATGCAGCACTTTGCACACACAAGCTCTGCCCTGGACTTTTTCATGCACATTACAAAGTTCACCTACATTTCTGACATGCTTCAAACATCAGAGTGAATGATACATTGCACTTGCCATGCAGAATCCATGAGGACCACCCAAGAAGCAATGCTGTCCAACCCCTTCCCCACAGCACACTTCTGTCTTCAGGAGCAGCTACACATTTCACCTCAGGACCCAAAGCAGCATAGCATCCCATACCATGACTAAGACCCAACCAAGTCCACAATAATCCCCATTGCACAGTCAGAAGAGGCCACCTTGGCATCCTCTTTCAGCCAGTGTGGAGACAAGATCCTGGGCTAGATGGACCTTGGTTCAGCTAAGGTCTTATGGTCTCACCCTGGCCATAGTAGCAGCTTTCCATGTCATGTGGATGTCAAATCTTCCTCATCACAGAAGTTAGGACTCACTGTCCTCCATCTCATACACCGCACAGGTGGATCTGAATGTGAAACACCATGGTGCAGTCCCAAAACCCCAAGTCGGAGACAGGTAGAAAGGGACATGCACTACCCTGAAGCCTAGCAGCAATGCCCGCCCTAGTGCAAAAGACAACAATTATCCCAAAATAAAGGTCAGCCTCCTGGAGAACCACAGTCTAAGACACACTGTCTCCTTTCCTGCCGCACACAGCAGATTGAGAGGTTGAGAGAGGGGTTGGAAAAATCACGCTGTTCCGCCAGATATGGTTTGTCATGTTGCTCTTTGCCTGCTTCTAAGGATGTGGACTCTGTAACTCGTGGAGAAAGGCTGCCAGCAGACTGTAACTAACTGGACACTGTACTGCAGCCAGAAGAGACCTCAGAAGCGTGCCACCAGCCACTGGCAGGTTAGTGCTTCTCAAGGAAACGGTGGCCTCCTATCTCCTGCCCCGAGGGAGGGAGGAACAGATGCTGCATCAGAGACAATGGACAGTGAAAATTTCTAGTCCCTTATGCTTATTTCCCAGTAACACAGGGATGGTCACAGCAGTGATGGGAACATCAACTTCTTCAGCAGCCAGCCTCAGGAAAAGCAGTCTAAGGCAGGCCACCATCTAATCACATGTGAGCAGCAGGCAGAGGGAGAGTGCAGGCTCAGGGAGACAAAATTTTTAAAATTTAAAGTTTAAAACCAACATCCCTGTGCTGAGCCGGGGATGCCCTGGAGGTATGGTGTGCTCCGCACGCTGACAGCAACCAGCAGCGCTGCTGAGGGCAGCGCCCTCCATCCATCCAAACGCACAAGGGAAATTCATGGTGGCAGCAGAGGAGTTACTTGCACGGTCTATTAGACATAGCTCAGTGCTTAACCGGGCCTGTTCTCCCAGGAGATGCTGAGGATCATCAGAGATCCCAAGCCAACAGGCCTATGCCTTCATGCCAGAAATAAAGCTACTCTGTACCTCAGGGTAATTAACGCAAAGGGAGAAAACAATGAAAATGAGGGAGCAAATTTCAGTGTGAAGTAAGCTGACCCTAGCACTTCATTTCAATTTTGGTGAGCTTCTCTCCTCAGGATAGCTTGCATATTAGTCACTCTAAAATGAAAACATCACCTCTTTTTCTATTTTTAAGATGAAGACTAGCCCACATACAAAAGTCACCATCCACCATGCTAGAGCCTCCTGGGAACGTGCTGGTACCACACAGTACCACAGATTCAAAGGAAAGAGATCACCTACTGCATCACCAGCATGGACTCTTGCAGTACATTGCAGGGCTTTAAGGTCTCCTTCAACAGCTGAACACACTACAGCTTGCAAAACAAGCAGACAAAAACCCATTGCAGAGCTGCTGCATTGTGGATCACCACAGGTCTCACCCTACTCCCACCTGTAGTCTCGGCACCCATGTCCTGAGCATGGTTACACTGGATGCAGCTCCCAGGCAGGTCAAGGACTGCATGGGGCAGACTGCTCCAAACAGAACAAGAGCAACGGATAATCCAACAGATACATAAACTGTAATCCAAACCATAGGGTAATGGCCACCATACCCTGAGGGAGTGCCGCTAATTTTGTTGAGGTTTAGACCCTGGGTAAGTTTGAACCAAAGCTTCAGGATGGGGAACATGAAGCCAATTCACCTACGTTGCAGGAGGAAAAAACTGTATAAGAAGTTCACAGCTGGCAATGAAGAAGAAGGGAGGAAACAGGGAGAGGAGCAACACAAATGGAGAAAGGGACAGTGCAATAGCAGAGGAGGAATAAGGGAGAAAAGGTCAATAAATGAAATATCAAGGACCAGAGGAGGCAAAGCATCGGTGAGGAAAGGTCTTGCACAGTCAGCTAGCCATCACTGAGGTCAGTGAGACCGAGAAGCCCAGAAGGTCCAGAGGGACAGGAATTTGTCAGAGAAGGACAAAGTCAGATGGCTCTGAGGCATGCCAGCACAGCTCCAGACAAACACCACGAGCCCAGCGATGTTACCCTTGACTGATAGTGCTGCCCCTGACAGCCTTCCCTCTGACCTGCCCAGCCTCCTCTCTTGTGTCCTCTTCTGGCAAGGATGGGTTAATAGGACATGCCACTGAAGGGTTTGTTCCTTGCCCAGGGAAGGTATATCCCAGAGGAAAGGGCGGTACGGGCCTGTCTTTTACTTACTCCCAGAACTCAATGACAGGGGAGGTGGCATTTTCACTGGTCACGTTGAGCGTCGAGTTCGCCTTCTGGAGCTCCATGCAGTTCCCTGTGGGAGAGACCCAGGGAGAGAGGAAGCGTAAGTAGCAGTGGCTAGAGCACCGGAGGATCTGAAAAATCCGTCCCTTTCCATCCACAGTGTCAACGCTCATTGACATTGACTCTGAGACAAATTTTGCATAGTCCCAAAGATGCACAAACGGAGTCCCCTCCAGGGTAAGCCTGGCAAGGAACCTAGGGCAAGTAAGACAACGGCATTTAATTTTTCCTTCCAGTGGGCACGGTGAGCAGTCTCGACCAGCACTGGGTCTATGGCTAACACACAGTACAGGATGGCTGGAAGATGCCAAGAAGGAAGGTACCCATGATGGCTGGAGCCCAGAGCAGGAGCCACCAGGGAGGCCACCACTGAACAGCACTGGCCGGGTGCTGCATGAGGTTGAGCAGTGCCAGCACTGGTGCTCTCTAGCAAAGACGCAGATCAACCAAGCCTCTTCCCCAAAAGTGCCAGCAGCGCTGCAGTGACCCGGCACTCCCCACCCCTGTGACCAGCGGTCCCACCCACGCAGGGGTGAGCCACTCTCCTGAGGTTTGGCCCTGGGCAGCAGCAGGTTTCCCTCAGCCAGGATCCGATGGAGGACTAGGAGGGGGATCCACACCCACCTGTGTTCCACTCGTGGTCGCAGCTGCCCCAGGGCAGGTCGATGGTGAACGAACTGAAGAGATAAAACAAAGCCCAGGCCAGGACAACGATGTAGTAGAAGTTCAGCAGTACCACGATGACCTGTGAGGCGTAGCCAATTCCTGCAGAAAGTGAGCCCCGAAGGCAGGTGACCCACATGCCAGGGGACAGGAACAGGGCTCCCCCTGGGAGGTGCTCACCCAACATTTTCATCTGCTGCTCTACATTTTGACCGTGCTGCCGGATGAATGCCAGTGGGGCAGCCGCCGGAGCCATCATCCGCTCCCCAAAGCCCACCATGCCACATGAGGGGGGGTCCAAGCAGGGGCCCCGGGGACCTCCTCTTCCTGCCACCCCACCGCAGTCTTCCCTGGTGAAAGGGTGGCAATGGGAGGGATTCTGGGCAGATTATGGTTGGAAAGCCACCCAAAGGGACAGAAACATATGATGGTGCTGCACCTGCTGAATAACACCTCTTCTACCAAAATTCACTTTTTATTTTGTTCGCTCGTCCCTTTTCACTTTTGTTTGGGAAGCTTTTATATTATCACCACACCCCTTCTCTGGGAGGTGCTGGAGGAGCATCTAAAGGTTTTGGTACGAGTGCAGGAGGCAACTGAGACTTTCAGAGAAGTCATAGAAAGTGTCTTGAGACTGGATGACTGTGCTGAAACAGTGCTAAAAGTGGATCTGACTGCTAACAATTTATTAAGACAGCTGACACCATTCACCACTAAGGTTTTAAGTCATCTGCAAACTCACGAAAATGACACAGCATTGATTTTAAAAAGTAGTAGTATGTTTTAGGTTCCTCAAAACTGCCAGAAGCATTTTCATCATTTAGCTCTTAGAGGACAACCTCCAGGATTGGGCGCAAAGCTCCTGGCCAGAGCCGCAGCCGTGAAGAAGGAAACCAGAATGCAACATAAGGATGGGAACTGTTTGGTGAGAAAGGCCATCAATTTTTCCAGCGTGATTTTGGAAACAATGCAGCCGGTGGCCTTCCCAGGCTGGGATTCCCAGGGATGGGCAGCGGATGCATGGAGGTACGTAACGATCCAGGCTGTGGGGAGAGGCATCACCACTTGTCCCCCTGGGGCCCTGTGGTCCCCCCGCCTCGCCATGCCCTCCCGGGTTCTTCCCACTCACCTTCAAAGAGGGGACAGATCCTGCGCCAGGCTGTCACCCCTCCCTGGCTGGTGTACTGCCCCAGCGCTGTCTCCAGGAAGAAGACGGGGATCCCACAGGTGAAGAGGAAGATGAGGTAGGGGATGAAGAAGGCACCTGGCAGATTCAAGCAGCAGATAGGAAAAATAAGCCCCGTGGGGCAACTGGGGTCAGGCCGTCCAACCTGGCACTGGGCAGGTCCCTCCCAGGGGGGACAGCCTGGGAGGATGGGATGCCAGGAAAAAGGGATTTTCCTCAGGTTTCATCTCCCAGAGTGATGTGATTGCATAAGAAGCTCAACATTTAGAAAAGACAGAGAGGAAGGAGAAGTTTCTAGGCCAGATTTTTGTGCAGAAAAGAGTGAAACAAGTTCTCAATAGCTGTACAGAAACACAGGAGAACACCCTGCTGTAAAACCATTGTGACTTTTAATCAAGTTGGTGACTCCTTTCACGTTGATTATTCTGACTGAATAAGCTGACAAGCCCATGGATGACAACACCAAGGCACTGAGGAGCACATAGAGACTGACACCTTCACCCAGTCTGTGGGTTTGCTCAATCATTTGCTCACCGAAAAGCAGCAGACATGCCAGTGAAAAGCAAGTAGTGCAGGAAAGCGTGTACCTCATGGCAGCAGCCAGAGCTGCCCCCCTGTTCAAGCCCTGTCATGAAACCAGGAAGGGAGAGATAAAATGCATCAGGCTAATGTTAAATGCAGTAATGGCAGAGCACAGGAGACGGCCCTGCAAGATGGTCTGCGCTCCCTGCTGCACTCATGCACCACTGAAGCTGCTCAAGCCCTGCTGCAAAGGCAGGGACGCAGGGCAGGATGGGGGGCTGGCATGGAAAGGGGTAGCCCCAAGCGGAGAGTGGCAGCTGGGCTGCAGCAGGCTCAGAGGGGCACGCAGGGTTGGAGGTGGCAACCCAGCCAGCCACTACCACGTTTTCCCTGCATAGGCCTTTTCTGTGCCAGTAAGATGCTAACTGGCTCTGGGGTCGGGTCGGTGGGGGTGTATGGGAAATAACAATCCTGGTGCACAAGTAAACTCAAAACCCAAGAGATTTCATTAAGAAGCTTAGCTAGCATGCAGGGGCAGGGAGAGGCAAGGGGGACTTTAGGAACTGGCCAGAAGTCCTACCCCAGTGGGGTATCGAGCCACAGCCCTCCCCTTTTTGCAAAAAAATGCAATCAACAAAATAGACAGGGAGAGCATCTTGGCAGCTCCCTGTGGGCAAGCAGCAGCTGAAGGGATGCTGATACCTGGCAGCCCCAGGGGAACGACAAGCACCTGCCCACATGCTCTCCCTCTGCCACTAAACAGAAGTTGCCGAGGGCAAAGGGCAGGGGAAATATTGTATGAACACCATCCCCTCGACTCCCAACTTCCATACAATCATATTATCATAAAAGTGGACCCTGTTTCTAAGAGAGATTATTCTCGTATAAAAGTTTGTATTTAACTAAACTGCAGCCAGGGGATCCCAGGGGAGGTCTCCGAGGTGGCAGGTCGAGCTCTCCAGCCCGGGTTTCCCTTATTTGCAGCCTGCGGTCTGGCCTGTCACCTTCCTCAGCACCTCTGGTTAGCTCAGGTTTCAGGCAGGTTTCACGCTTTGGAAGTCTAACTGGAGGGTCCTGACATGCAGGCTGTGAAATAATGCAAAATTATGGTGGGGTGAAGGAGGGATTTGCAGAGACATGTTTGGGCCAGGGGCTGCAATCTGCTGTGCTCTCTTCGCCCCCCAGGTGGGGGGACAGGCAGGGTGGGACGACCCCAGCACCAGCCCCACCACCGCTCCCCATCTCATTTTGGCTGGCAGAGGGGCCGCTGCTTGCCCCGGGCAGGCAGAAAAGGGCCAGCAGGCAGGACGGCCTTCAGGCAGGGTCTGCAAGGAGGAAAAGCTGAGGAGAGGCGCCCAGCAGAGCCGCCCTGCACAGTGGCTCATGCGAGGGGTTGGCAGGGAGGGCAGCCCGCGGTGGGGGTTGCGACAGGGGTCCCTCAGTGCACCTGAGCAGCCCCCAGCGCTGGCTGACCTCCCTCCGGCCCAGCCCCATCTGCCCTCCCCACAGGTGACCCCCATTGAAGGTGAGGGGGGAAACGCTGCCCCACGCATCCTCCACCATGACCCCTTCCCGCTCCGCGTGTGCGGGGATGGCAGCGGTGGGCCTTGGGACTGGCCGGTTTGGGGAGCGCTGGGGAGGGGTTGCGGCACCGGCAGCCACACCACCAGACAGGCTTCCCCGGTATTTCCCAATCAGCGGGGCCAGCCTGCCCAGGGAGGGCCTGACCCCGTCACGGGAGGCGAAAGCAAGAGCGAACAAGAGCAAAAAGAACATTTTTTTGCTGCTCTTTTTTTTTTTTTTTTTTCCTCCATTATGTAGGGCCTTGGTATCAGACACTGAACAGTAAATATGTAAGGGGCTACTCTTTCTTTGTTATGTGGAAATATCCCTAAAGAAAGGAAAAGTGTCAGGCTGCCCCTCTTTGCATAACTCAGATTTTGCAGATAACTTTTTTGTGAAGAGCCTGATATTTAGGCAAGAAAAGCAAGAGCTGAGACCAGTTATCACCGTTGCCTACACAGAATTCAGCAGGGGAAGAAAGAGTCATCCAGTGGGGCAGAGCCATTGCAGCCAGACGGCAACACTGGCACAAGAGCTAATGGTTGTAGGCCGGCCATGATTGACCTGGAGCTGGAAATTAAAAGTTACCTTTACTGAAGTACCAGAGAAGCAAGTGCCTGGACCAGCCTTCCCAAAGGAGTACAGGACGAAACCTCTGGCAGCTTTTAAAATTAATCCTGAGGCATTACAAGGGATTTGATACAGCACCGGCCGGGGTAGGCTGGGCTCCGCGAGGCAGGAGGGAGCCTTGAGTGCTGCACAGCCTTGTCGCACTGCCCTGCCCCAGGAGAAGCCATATGGGAGACGCTTTCCTCTGCACGAGAGCCTCATGCACCATCCTTTCTCTAACCTCACAGGAAGGGGGCTGGAGCTGAAAAATTTGCCTGAGATTTCAAACTCCTCATAGTCTCTGCCGCTTCACGAGGCTTTGCTTGGGGGCCCATTTCTTGGGGGTAAAAAGGCTGAGAAATCCCTTTGTGTCTTGCCTCTGCTGTCCAACCACATGCAGCAGCTCCCCTTTCCCCAGAGCCCTCCCTGAGCTCTTCCCTGGCACCCAAGGCAAGGGGTGTCAGGACAGGGTCCCCGGTCCCACTCCCCCTGAGGGGATGGCACCCCAGAAGGGTGCAGCAGTGGGAGCAGACACGGCTCAGCATGCAGCCAAGAAATGTTCCCCATGGAAAAAGAAAACATGAAAAATCCTCCTTTTTCAACAGGGAAAGAAAATGCCTGACCACCTGGTGAAAAGAAACAAGCACTGAGCAAAGCACGGCGTGAAAGTAGCTAAACAGTGGTTAATCCTCTTTTATGCCACTGGGATGAAAGCAGTTTAGCGAGGCCCATGAGACTACCCCGAGCTCAAGCCAGGGGATTTCAGCCCCGGGTCCCCAGTGCTCGCTCTGCCAGCTCCCAACCAAGCGCTGTTTCCCCTCTTCCCTGCCCTTCCGCAGAGCCCAATTAGCAATTAATCACCAGACATGGAGAGCAACTCCCTCTCTCTCCACGTGCCACTGAGCCAAACTTGAGAAAAGCTTCGGACTCTCATTTTTTTTTAAACAGTTTTCTCCCTTAAAAGGCAGCCACAACCTAGAAGCAGGGACAAACACCAGTAAAAGCCCATGGCAACCCTCCACCTGCAGAAGCGAGCCCAGCTCCGCCGCCAAGCTGTGGGGCAGCCCAGCCTCGCAGGGGATCGGCCACCAGTCACGGCCGAGCACAGCCCGAGCCGCACCGATGTGCCGGCACCTCGCCTCCCTCTCTCTCCATCAAGCACATCCATCCGCACACCTCACGGCCCTGCCATGTGGCTCAGAGGCAGGGGTCCCCTCTCCCACGCGCTCGCAGCTCTGGCAGATGCTGGGGGGCACCGTGGCGGGCAGGAGGGGTGCTGTGCTTCCACACCAAGGCAAGGAAAATGACCTCACTCTGCCCTGTCTCTGCTACCTGGCTCCAGCACCCAGGGGACATGCCTCCATAGTGAAACACCAGACCAGGACCTGTGGCCGAGAGCTCCTTGGAGGCCCCATGAGACTCCAGGAAACGCTGCAGCTCCTCACAGTGCCTGCAAGGACACTGGTGCCCCATGGCCTCCCGCACCGCTCCCTGCTATGCTGCCGGGACCCACCATCTTATTTGCATAGGATGCCTGGTGCTCCTCAAGGAAGAGGTGCCTGGAGTGAGCCACACTGCTCAGAGAGCCGAGCCCCCACCACACTCCTCCTGCCTCCCCCTGCAGATGGCCGCCCATCTCACCAGCAGGACCAGGGCTCCGCACACCTCAGGGAAACATGGCTACAGCCACCAGAAACCCTAGGACATTGCCGCTCAATTACCCACATCCCACCGGGTCAAACAACCCCAGCTTGTGGCCCAGATGGTGGCATTGTGCTGGCAGGTTGGCATCCTCTCTTCAGGCTCGCAACTTGGGCATTGCTGAGAAGCTGCTGCCAGAGGTGAGCAGGGCCAGACACGGATGTCGCAGAGGCAGGAGGGACCACGGAGGGACGTGGTGACCAGGCACCCCCGGGGCTGGCCAGGGCCAGGGCTGCACTTACCTCCACCGTTCTTGTAGCAGAGGTAAGGGAAGCGCCAGACGTTTCCCAGGCCGATGATCTCCCCAGCCACAGACAGGACGTACTCCAGTTTGTTGTTCCACTGCCCTCGCTCCAGGGTCTGGTCCTCCTCCTCCTTCTCCTTTTCCATGCTAGGGTATGCAGGCACTGTTTCACCATTGCTGACGGCACCGGGGACTCTGTAATCCATCCCACCTTCAGAAGGAGTTTCCTCCATTATGTTCAGCACAAGCCATGCAACGAGGCAGAAATTTGGGCTACGGGAGGCAAGAGGGGGGAGAGGACATGCGCGCGCACGCACGCTGAACTGTTTCTCTCTTGCTCCTTATACTGATTCCTGCTGGCAGCAATGTGCTAAGAACATGCATGTGCTTTTATTGCTTAGTCCAAAACTAGTCCTTAAAAGCCACTATCAGTTTCATCATTTTTAATTGACTCATCTCAAACCACTGCTGCTTCTGGAAGCCCATCCTTTAAGCACAGTGTTACACAGAAGACCCAGCAGCTCAGCCAGGCTGGAGCTCCATGACAGCAGATACTGGCCGGAGCAGGGTGAGAGTGGGATCAAATACTTGACAAGATGTTTTATAAGGGTTTCACTTCTCCCTGTTGCTGCTTACCATGGTCTGGTTTTACAGACCATGTAATGAGAGCCACAAAACACACAGAAGTCATAGATGTGGAAAGAGGACAAACTGAAACAAGAGGGGAACAAGTTTCTGTTTTCAGTGGTGGCAACTGCTGCTGGCAATCTACTAGGCTGCAAGAAAAGGTGATTTTTCAGGATGATACTATCCTTGGAATTGCAGGAAAAGAAAGGGTGCAGATGCCATGGCCATCTGGGATGACTCTCCTCTCCCAGGGTCTGCCCCTCCAAACATCTGCCCGTTGCCTGCAGAGGCTCCCCACAGTACCGCTCTTGGGGAGCTTTGGCACCGCAAGAGCTTCTCCCGTCTCTAAACAGATCTCTGCTAAGAGAAGATCAGCACAAAGTAGGTGGGCACCTCTCCCACTGCCCCACCTTCCCTAAAAACCTCTCAGAGGACACCTGTCCTCCCAGAAAAGCCAGGGCATAGCGTGACTGCTGGTGCACAGCTGGTGCCGCGGAGCACAGTGAGGATACAGGTACAGGTGGCACGGGTGGCACCAGCTCTCCTGCAGCCATTTAGGAGGCTCAGGGGGTGTTTGAGGCTGCTCCTCGTGCGCAGGACGCCCTCCTGGCCGCCGAGCCCCATGGGGCAAAGGGTGAGGACTGCAGTTCCCACCAATGCCTGGTGCCAAAGCCGGGATCACTGAGGACCTTGTGCCAAGGAGGGCACCTTCCTCCGCACGGTGACGGCCCTTGAGCCTGCTTGTGTCCTGCCGAGGCAGCTCCCCCAGCCCCAGCCTAACACTGCCATTCATTCCCGCCTGCAACTCCCTCACCCGGAGAGCAGGAAAAGGCACTGGCAGCAAATGACACTCTCCCCCATACAGGGAGAGAGAAAAAAAAAACAAAAAACCAACAAAAAAAAAACCAAAGCAAAGCAGCACTTTCAACCTCTCCCCTCCCCCTACGTAGTCCCTTATAAAACACTTTGGGACGTGAAGAGGAGCAAGAAACACTGGCAGGCGTTTGACAGCGGCCTCAAGGAAGGACCCCTCCACGGTAGAAAATTATTAAACAGGCAGAAAGCGCACCGTGACCTCTCATCCACGGCAGACCCGGGTGGGTGCAGGGCGAGCAGGGCAGAAGAAAACAGGGGCAGAGGTGTTACCTTGAGGATGGTCCTGTCGGGGCGCGAGCCGACGGGAGACGCGAAGGCAGGACCGAAAGGTGCTGGCTATTTAAAGTGCGGAAAGAAAAATTCAGCGGTGGTGTAATCCTAGACTTCGCCCAACCCACATTCCTTCCCCCACCCCCCAGGGCTGGACAAAAACCTACACATGACTGATTTCATGGCCAGTGCAAAGGGGCTCGTTCCCCCCGCCTGCAAGAAGGGCTCATGCTGCCTCCGCCAGTGCTCTGCCTCCCGGGCCAGGGACCGCTTGGCTCCCGCTCTCCATCGTCTCTCTGCCCAGCACTGTCCCTGGAGGCACGGGAGACCACCGCACGCAGGTGCCCTCGCAGCTCTGCCTGAGGGAGCCGAAGCCCCGAGACCTGCTGGGAAGAGGTAAGAGCCAAAACACGAATTCACAGCGAATTCCCATCGTGGGGTCTCTCCTCGGCAGGGAGGACACGGGCACAGGGCAAGGTCCTGCATTGCAGCCTGACCCGCGATGCCCAGGGGGGCAGCCGGGCTGTGACCATGGCCAGGAGCAGCGGCAGGCAGCAGAGCTCTCAGCTGGAAATAAACTCTGCTAAACTCTCTGCTGCTTCTTACTCAGGGCCCAAAACAGCCTCACTCAGAAATTCTGCAGGTTGCAATCTCTCTTCCCTCACGCACAGGGATCTTTCCCAGGAGCAGCGCTGCCCCATCCCAGGACATCACTCCACAAGCTGCAATCAAGCAGCAGATGAAAAATCATGCAGTAGGGAGAAAAACAGCCCCAGTTGTGCATACGCAACACTGGGCTGCAAAATTAGCTGTGGCTGCTCGGGAAGGTGGTCTTGGGATTACTGCAGGTAGTTACCTGATGACATTAGCTCCGTGCTTTGAGACCATAAAAAAGGCAAACAGAATGGGATATTGTTCATGGCAAATGTATTACAGCTGTGACAGTCCAAGGTTTTAAAATATTATTACATCTGTTCATGAATATCTGGGGCAAGAGAGAACAACAAAAAAAAAAATCACGCTTTTGGGTTCAGTGTCCTTGTATCAGGCCTGCAAAGCAGCAGCAAAACCTGAGCTGCGTATAGGCAGTTTGCGAAGGTATTAGGAGAACAACAGGAATGAAGCAGCAAACACTGTGGTGTCACCACGTTAATCTATGGTGTACCCAACACAGTACCGGACTTCCCACAGGAGAAACAGGGAAAGCGAAGAGGGACGGGCAGAGGTAAGGAACGGATTTAACCGAGGAGTGATCAAATACATGATGACTCCTTCTCTTGGGAAGAGATGCCTAGGATATGAAGAGGGTGACAACAGAGGTCTAGGAAACAAGGAAAGAGATAAGATGAATATATCTTTCACTACATCTCACAGTGCAACAACTAATGGCACCCGATGAAACATTCGGATTTAAACCAAAAGGAAATACTTTTTCCTCCCACTGTGCATAATTAATTAAACATGGCACCGGGGGCCATTGCCACAGAATATCATTTGGAAAGGAACTAGGCAAATTCACAACGGGCTGCAGCAGCGATTAAACAGGATGGTCCAAGTAAACCAGTCAGCTCCAGTCCTCAAACCGGTGGCTGTTGGAAAGCAGGGAAGATGTTCCAGAGGAGGAATTACACGAGACTGTGAGAAGCAGAGAATATCCCTGTGCGGAAACCATCTAACAGTGAATAGTGTAGTTGTTAAATAGTTAGCATAAGGATATAGGGATTAAAAAACAACAGCAAAGTCAAATAATACCTTGCCTTGTGCAACAGAATGGTGTAAGGAGAGAGGAGATTGACTAAGGAAACATTTCTAGAGATTCTCAAAACTGTTGTGTGCATCCGCATCGCTGCTCAAATATCCCTGGATAACCACGATCACTACAGCGCACCGAAAGCAATAATCTTATCAACAAGACGACAAGCTGATTCACAGGAACTAATAGACTACGATAGGAAACGTGTAATCAATAACAAACCATTGTGACTTCCACCCAGCGAGATAAGACTGCGCTGAACCTAATAAGTTGAAAATGAAAACAAATGTTCAGTGTAAGCATAAGCAGCAAGGGGAAATATTAAATCTACAAGTGCAAAAGCAAGCTGGAAATCCTGAGCGAAGCGTATTTAAAGTAAAGCATCACTTTATGCATCTTCTGGGGTGAAACAAGAAAAAGTCCATATGGTTTGGGGAGATGTTACTTGAGAGATTAAAAAAAAAAAAAATCAATCCTTTTACTGAAGATGGGAAGAGAAGAGAACCAATAAATATCACAAAGAATCAGTTAAGACTACAAAAAAAGATGTTTTCAATACACATTTTTGAAATTGCAGAAGGCAAAGAAACTGGGAGGGATTTTAATCGGCCCGTCAGAGGCGATGGAAATCTAAACAAAAAATGCAAAGGATGAAATCTCAATGTTTAAGATTTTGAGTCTGTAACCATATCTAAGCCAAGTGGAAGAACAGGGATAGCCACAAGCAAAACCTTAGGAAACAGATTTGCAAGAAACAAATGAGAGAGATGGAAGAATATGAATTTAAAAAAAAAAAAACAAAACAAACAAAAACCACACAAGCCTAGAGAACATTCACGCTGTAGTAACAAGAAAACAATTTAATCCTAAGATCTACTGAGATAATGCCGTTTAAAAATACTTGGATAGATACACATACATATATTTTATTTATATGAACAAGGAGAACACCAGGGAAGGGCTTTTGCAGCAGCGTTTGCCACCCAGAGTTGTGCAAGCTGAACCTCACCAGGCGGCTGCAGAGCATCTTCCTCCCAACACTACAAGTGCTGGCAAGTGGCAGCGCTGATGCTGGCACCTGTCCCGCCTGCATTGCTCTCATGCCACCCCCCAGGATGGCACAAGGGCATTATTTTGCAGGTGGCTTCCCCTGCCGAAGGTAAGAAATGGAAGGCTGCCTATTTAGTAACCCCCCAGAGCACAGGCTGAAGATGGTGCCAGCCGGAGCAGCCGCGCTCCTCCCAGCCCCATCCCATGTGGCTGGGCCGTAACCCACCATTTATTGGAACAACCCGCGCCGGAGCGATGCCTCCCCGAGAGGGTCCTGAAGCAGCTTCCAGGTCCAGGCAGGCTGCCAAGCTGCCTTTGCTGGTGCAGAGCAGTGCAGTGCTAGTGCACGGCTGGCTTAGGCGCTTCTCCCCAACACCCCTTTTGGAGAAGAGCAAGAGCGCTGGACCAGGGCAGGTCTCTGTTAATGTACCTCACACCTCAGCCAGGACGAGGGCTGGAAAATCCTGATCCTAAAGGCTATTGATTCCTCTCTTGAAATTTATGTTGCATTTTGCTCATCTTTCTCTTTACCTCACATTTGCCAAGATTTCTGTCTTCAGCTTGGTCCCAGTCTTCCACCAGCAGCTAAGGCTGCATTCCCAGAGAAGTGCTCATAGCCCAAACAAAGCAAGCCTGGCAGGAGCTTTCTCTGGAGATAACAAGGTACTTTGACATTTTCTGGGTCAGATGTGCACAAGAACTGGCCCCAGCCCACCCCATGCTGCGCAGCCAGCACACACAAGCGCTGGCCCTGCGTGCTCTAGTAGGAACCACAGGACCTACTCCCAGGTCTGGTCTTGCTTCACATCTACGTCCAGCTGAGCAGGGAATGAGAGTTAATTAGATTTCTTTCCTCCAAAGCACCCAGCAATCCAGGGATGTGGTTCAAACCTAAAAGGAGGAGGGATTCAAAGGCACACGCTTAGAGGGATGATGAGGGGAAAAGAAGAGAGGGAAATGGTTACTGGGTGACATACACAACCTCTTACTGCTCTGCAAGCAGCAGCAACTTTCAAATGAACTTATGCTCCTAAGCCACCAAAGCGCTTTTAGGAGAGCGGTGAGGACAAAACTGCTGCTGCTGCTTCAGCATTCCCGAGGTGAAGAAGCCATCAGCTGCCTCTGACCTTTGCTGAGCACCAGGAGCAGCTACGCTCCTCGCTTCGACTTCCCACTCCGTCCCTCTGTCACACATGACAAGCTGCCTCCATGCCTTTCGGGGCCATGTAATCTTGCAAGCCACCTCCCAGCTTCCAGGAACACAATTTGCCATTATATTATCTGAGAACCAAAGGCCAGAGCAAATACAATGCGTTTCCTCTATCTGATAACCACCCTGCTACTGGCCTCTTCAGCCTGAAAAGATCATTCAGCTTAAGTCACCATGGCTGTAGCAGGCAAAATTGTCACAAATATGCACAAAAAGTTGATAAGTAGAGGCTGATACCGACTGGCACGTTACAGGAACCTGGAGACCGCTCAGCAGAGAAAGAAGCCAAAGTAAGCATAAAGGATTGACTCCTGCTTGAGTCACTAATGTCCCTCCCAGAAAGGCACATACATTTTGAAACTACAATGGCAGAAGCCAAAAGCCATTGCAAGGCCTGCAGTTCCCACAGTGACAGAAGATCCTACTGCAGCCATTTTGACAGCCTTATTCAGACGCAGCCTCCCTAGCGAAAGTCCGCTTCCAAATAACAGCTCGAATGACCAGAATCCCGAAGCAAGAAAAACCGTCCCCACTGGACACCTGCAGAGCAGCGGAGGCCTCGCTTTCGTGCCCAGGCTGTTTGTGAGGCAAGATACCACTGTCTGTGGACAGCACGCTCTGCATACAGGAGATAAACAGATGACGCTCCTGCACTAGCCAGAGCTCAGGGACAGCCTGAACACAGGACGGCATGATCACAGCAAGTACAGCGCTGGAGAACCCTCGCCTGCAGATATCGCTGCTGTACCCCCGCTCCACTGCACGCAGAAGCTAAGGGTGACGCTTGAGCTGCACTCGGTGCGTAGGCTGACAGCGCGCTGCCGAGTCCCTCTCTATGCGCCTCTGATCAAAGGTCAAAAGTGGTAGAGCATAGGGGGAGATAAGTTGAGACCAAAAGGACTGTGCCCCCAGACCTGCTTTGGCCGTAATACGAATTCCCAGCCACGTAAGGGAGGGGCAGCAACGGAGCTGCCAATTCCCATCTCCACTGTCTCAGCTGCATCCAGTGCCAGTAGTTTCCCCCCAAGAACAGAATGGAAACAGCGGTGCTTCTCAGGTGTGCAATTGCCCGTCTGGAACAGCAAACCCAAGACTAAGGCAGGAAGGCGAGGCGTTTGTATTGCACGCACAAGCACAAGCACAGCAGGAGTGCCCAGGCAGGCAGATCTGCAGTGCTTCATGTCTTACCTCTGCTTTGACTTCTGCTTAGTAGCTTGTCTCTGTTAAAACACTCTGGCCATTTGCACAGATAAGCAAGAAAGAGGGTTTTTTCTGCTCAGAATTCAAAAGTGTCTCCATTTCATTTATGGACAAAACCAAAAGCACTGCAAGGTTATGCAGTTACAAGCACATGCGTATAGATACCTATATATACGCTTATAACATGATATATAATATAAACAAGAGTTGAGTAGCAAGCAAAGACTCCTGAGTCTGGAGTCTTCGATCTTTTTAGCATCTCCTGCTTTTATTCCAACTCCATCAGGTACCACCAGTTCCTCAGGGCTCTGCCCTAGTTCCACTTCACCAGCAACTGGGCAGCCTGAACAAACCCTGGGTAAGCCCCAGGGCAACTGTGGGAACAGAGCCTGAGCACATTTTAGGGAGAGGGCAGGAATCGCTGCCCTTCTGAAGACTAGTCATCGACCTCCTGATGTGAAAATGGATAGTTTGCATTAAGAAAATAAAACTCATCAGTTAGTTCTTGCAGTCAACGAGCTAATTAGAGGGCATTTTCAAATCAAGAACCATATGCCAAAGGAAATCATCATCACTAGTAACGACAGCAGTATTGCTTCGGTGGCCCAGAAGTGAGAAGTACGAGATCAGCAGATTGATTAAGTACAGGGTAGATTGGGGGTAGAGAAGGAGCTGTATATTGGGACCATTGGGATGGTGGTCTTTCCTTATGCTCTGCACACCTTACTCCTCTGAGGTGAAGAGAATAAATCCGAAACAGACTGTCTGCGCAAAGAATGAAATCAAAGACATTGATAGGGCTGGGATTTTAGATGCCCCTTCACCCTGTCTGCCTGGAAGAGGGATGTTCAGGCAGGAAAAGGGAAAAGCTTTTCTCAGAGGTGAGACACTGTTGCACCCACTTAACTGATTCTTGCACAGAAAACCCATAATCTCATTTTAAACAGGCAAGGTCTGGGCAGTGTTTTCAGAGCATCTGTTCATGCTTATTTACATACTCTAAAAAAAGTGAAAGGATACTTTTAAATTCAAGAGACCTACTGGGCTGTTAACGACTCAGAAAACAAAGTTTCCATTCTGGGAGAAAATCCAATAGATGGTCATTGGTGGGCAGAATGAGAGAAACTTTTAAAAAGTTTCTCAGAAATAAGTTTTCTAAGTAAGAGATGACAAAGTAAAAAACTTAGGCATTTTGAAAAAGGTCAGTAAGAAATAAAACACAGGTTCAGTTTTTCCAGCCTCCAAAAATCAGAAATACAGCAGATTTTCAGAAAGCCCCTGCGTTGCCAAGAGGCCTTACCTCTTGGAAACACCCCAGGCAGCCCTCATCTCGGCACGAGGCGGCCCCAGCTGAGCTCCTGGGCCATCGCAGCGCACAGGGATGCTGTGCTCAGAGAAGCACCACCTGGGAGTCCAGAGCTCTGAAATGCCGCTCGTTCCCAGGCACCCCGCAAGGCTCCGCAGAGCTTCGCTGCGACCCCCACAGAGCCCATCCGCTCCCAGCTGCTGCTCGTCAGAGGCAGCTTGTGTCTCTTGTTTTGCTTCTGTGGTCACCGCCAGCCCTTCTCTAACCTTCCCCTTGGCTGCCCTGCTGAGGTCCTTGCAAGCTAGCGTAGGCAGACACTCAGCGTTGAGTTACCTCTGCAGACAGATTAAAAAGGAGCTCACATACCAAAAACGCGCTCCCTACCACTCATCTACTGAACTGGTTCAGTGTGCAGTGGGGATTTGAGACATAACATGAGCAAGACCTAGAGCGTTTAGACATCTTCCCAGATGGATGGGATTCTGCCTGAAGCAACCTTCACACCGAGGCTGATCTCCTGTCTACAAGTCATTCCTGTTCTGGTGGTCAGTTGCAACATAAGATGGCACTGAGTCTCTTTCTTTCAGTCTTAGACATTTTTTCCTCAAAAATTTAGGTAGAGTCATTTGCGAGTTTTGATAACTTAAGACAATCTTGTTTTTCTGTTGATGAGTGTCAGAGATGAAAAAACTAAGCCTCAAATTAGATCTAGCTGATGTCTGAAGAAAGCTAACCCTTCCAGTCAAGAGGAGGAATGGCAGTGGAGCGGGGGCTTAGCACCTAGGCACTAGGGGCAGAGATATTAGCAAAGCCACGTGCTACATGGAGTAGGGAAGCTTCTTGGCATTGCTTGGGAGTGGCCCCTCCAGAGGGCACAAAAGGGGTGCTGCTGCTCACGTGCTTCACTCTCTGGCACTTTTGAATACCAAATTCCAAGCCACGTTACCCTCTTGCCACCATGAATTCAAATACTGTTGCCCACCTGCAATAAAACATACGGGGGCTGACCTGACCAAGAGGTCTGAGGGAGACATACGCACAAACACAAGGTATTTCCATCATTAACATTAATTAATTACTTTCCTTCAGCCAGACAGGCTCTTTGGGATAGAAAACACTTCATTCCTGGCCACTGCAAGCTAAGGCAGAGGGTCAGGTACTGCTTGCCAGTCATCTGACGAGTGCTGGAAACGTGGTTTCCTTAAGTCAGTCACAGCCCAGATGTGAAGTTTTCATGGCAATCAGCGAAAAAAATGCAAGCATCCATGGTCCAGATGGGGGAAGTAATTAAAAATATAGAGCCAATTAAACCTTTAATCTTGGTATTCACCATAACTGGGATCTAGGGGGAAAATGAGACTGGTCTTTGATATTATTTACCCTACAAGTTTCCTGCAGCGGTGTTTGAACTGCGTAGCAGTACCAGCATACACCCTACTGCTAGAACAGAAGCTGTGCATTTACACCAGACCAAACCAGAAAACAGCCCTTTTTTATTACAGTCCAAATCTGGTCCTAACGATGCTAATGGACATAGAGGTAGCACTCAGCTCACTGAGGAGGAAAGCCAGGGACTTCAGGAGGGAGCAACTTACTGGAGAGATAAAACCGGGCTTCGTTGGTGCAGCCGCAGTGAGGAACCCAAGTGATGCCCCAACACAGCCCGTTGACGGCGACAGCACAGGTAATAGCTCACAGCCACTGTCAAAAGTAGTCTGAAGATGCACATGCCCCTGTGCCATTCCCAAGCTCAGCCTGGGGCTGCCTGGAAGGCTGAGCCTCAGAGCCTCTCCGCTTCCAGCAACCAGCTCGTGGAGAAGCTGGAGGATCAGCCAGGGCTGACAGGACAGCAGCAAGGTGCTAACCTGCACGGAGGATGCTCCGGCTTGGAGGTGGGGAATGGCAGCTCTGCACTTCCCGGCAGTGGGGTAAAGAAATACTGAGCTGCAAGTTAGGAAGAGCTCTGGAAAGGCAGTTTGCAGTCTCATAGCTTCTCTGGAAGTAGACAGGCAGCCCTAGAAGTGTAGGAGGTGAGATCTCCCCTGCTGGGAAGGGAAAGCAGCTGGGGAGGAGCAAAAAGGGCCTGCGAAGGGAATTTGTCCTGACTTCCTTTGGCCTCACTTCCCTGGAGCAGGGATTTCCCACGGTGTAATGGGAAGGCCCGAGGGAAGAAAGCAAAAAGCACATGAAGCAACTGTCGTCTTTGAGATCACCAGAGCTGAGAGAGGAACAGGGACTTGGAACAGCTGTTTCTTAGGACAAAGCAAAGCAAGTTTCTTTTTGCAGAAATCTCTGGTGTTGCTCATGCAGCAGCAGTCTCTGCATACTCTGTAAACAGGAGTTAAAAAAAAAAAAAAACAAACCTGTCCGCTTTCTGCTCCAAACAGGAATCTGACCCATCAGCTTCCTAGAATTGCCTTACTCAGCAAGAAAAAACAAAAAGAACACCCCAGCCTTTAAGTTGTGACTAGCTTTTTTGTTGCTGTGTACTCTCTTCCATTATTTGTTCAGTCTTGTGTATTCTCCAATTTTCTAACACCCCTAAATCCTGGGGTGTGACCATTCCAAGTGCATACCTACCAGAAGCCAAGGGAAATCAGTGCTCCAGCCTTCAATTCCCTGTGCACACGTGCACATTCAGGAACAGGGCAGAATCCTTTCAGAGCACTGTGCTGCATCCTTATTATCCAATGCATAACCTGTCATCCATTCCCTCCTAACAAACGCAGCTTGCAAAAATTCTGGAGCTATGAAAAGGCCATTAAAGCATCATAAACGTCATGGGAAGCACTCTCCTAAACTCCATAATTCTTCTGAAGACCACTTATAATCCACTTTCTTCTGCACCTACATTCCCTGCAGACACAGCGAGTGGTAGTCCAGGGCTTAAGGCACCAGTGCCGGACTACGCCAGCTTCCTCCCTGCCTCACAATCGGCAGGCACTCCAGACATGTTGATTACCTGGGAAGCCTGTCCACCCCTCAGGGCAAAGACTCTGGTTTCCCTCTGGCAAGCTACTCCAGAGTCTCCTTTCATACAGCAGTAATTGTGAAAAAACAGTAGTCAGGACTGATCATCTGCCAATCTTCGTTAAAAACTATACAGAAGGCCGTATTGTAATGCCCAGCAAGCAAGCAACCCAGCTGTCTTTAAACCTTACCAGTATGGATACAAACCTGGATCATGGTTCACAGCTGCACCAGGAGATCACCACCTGCTAGCAAGAGGTGAAGAGCAGAAGTACCACGCACTCACCTGGGCATTCATCAGCATTGGGCAGGGCTGCTACCAGAGGATTCCACTTCTGTACCAGGTATTCTCAGACGCTGATGTGCAGCAATTGTCTCTCCCAGGAGTGTTTCTAGGCAAAGCTAAGGCATCTATCTCCCGCCTCCCTCCTGCATAAGAGACTATCAGGAAAGCCAGCAAGGAAATAATGGGATGCAACACTATCAATACACTGATAATGTCTAGATTATGATCTTTACCGTATTTCACTCTGATAATGCCACTGCAGGGACACACACAAGGCCTGGCTAACTAAATTTCCGCTGTATAAAGGGAAAAGTTAAACCACTAGCTGACAGAAGTAAACAGAATGTGCTACTCATCTCACATCCCACTGAAATCTGAGCTATTTCTCAAATTCATCATTTGGATTTGTGTAGGCTCTGCTGCTATTATAGAACAGCAGGAGCAAACAGCGTGTTTCTCTGGGGAGCACCGCAGCGTGCCCCTTGCCTGGCACGCGACTCGAGTTGCTGCAACGCCGAGCACGGACCGCATCAACCTGGAAACGGGTGCAGCCGTTTGATCCGCTGGCACGTCACCCATCCATTAAAAGCAGAAGCCAGGCTGGCTAGTGACATCAACGGCCTCAGGACCTGCGCGTTCAGAGATGGCTGCTCTCCTCGGATATTAATACCCACAGCAGTTCTCTCTGGCACTTGGCTTTAAATGACTTTTTTGGGGGGTGGGGGGTGATAGAGACAGCCAAAAATTGGCCTCTGAAAAGCCTCCAACTGAGACACAATGCCCCATCTAGGATTAAAACCATTCACTGCAGCAGGGCTTTTGTTTCAAAGGCATTCAGAGCATGTCTCCTTACAAATATTCCTGTTTTTCAATAAATCCTTGCTACTTTCATCGCCTTTACCTTGCAACTTAACATTCATTTGCACCGAGCCATCTCATTACATAAGGCTCAATGCTCTCAATGTCTTGCTGTGCAGTTTCCAGCTGTCCTACGCATTTATCACCCTCCCAAAGCCAGCGTGGCTAGAATTTCGATAAGGGCTGGATTTATTGCATCTCCCCACTGCCTCGATGCTCCAAGCAGAGTTCCTGTTCGGTTCAGGCAGGCTGACCAAACACATTCTTAGTGACGGCAGCTGGAGAGGATTTGAAGGAGTTCCCTGCTTCTCATTTCCATCGAACTCGAGGAAGCCTCACATCTTGCTTTTAGCAGACCACAGTTCTCAACTTCTTACAGGGGCATTAACAGTGACTTCAGGAATGACTTTAAGAAACTTTTTCCACCCTTTTAAAACCTTTCATTTCCAACATACAAAATGACTGCTAACGCACAGCAGTTCTTTCAATCAGTCATTATTTCTAAAGGTATGCAACGTGTGCCTAGAATGACAGCAAGGCACGTCTGCCGAGCAACTGATGCATATCTGAATACTTTCTCCTTTACTTTGCTACAACTCTGTGTTGCGCTTAATAACTGTTATCAGACCACCACGAAATAAAGGTGATAGCTATCCTTGGACAGCTGCCTAGTAAACAGCCTACTGTTGAATGAACAAGGCTGTAGACTGTTTCATTCCTCCTGGAAGATCAGATGCCCCCGTTCATGCTCATTCGTATTATGCCATTCTTCCAGTGTGAAGAACTGTGTACGAAAGGACCATGCCCCAATAACGCTGGACTTCATACCAGACCAGCTCGGACTTGTATCTAGATGTATGGGACCGACATAACTGCTCACTAGCCCACACGGAGTTCAGGTATGGAGCAGCACTTCAAGAAGCTTGGTTCTGCCATTTAGTTTTCCATGCATCTTACAAGGAGCAATTCAAATAGGTTGGGTTTTTTTTTCTTTGACTCTTATGTGCCACAACAATCAACAAAGCCTAGGAAAAATGTCTGTATGGAGGATCATTTTCTTGATGGACTGTGATGAATCCCTCTGCACGTCACACCCATTCAACGAAGAGGAGAAAACAAGGAGGATGCAGGCAACTACAGGGCAGCTAGCCTCGCTCTGGCCCCTGGGAAAATGATGGAACAAACCCTCCTTAAAGCCACATCCAGGCACATGAGGGATAAAGTGGCTGGTAATAGTCACCACTACAGCACTAGCCCAATCTGGTTGCCGTCTGTGATGAGTCCTATGGACAGGGGGAGAACAGTGGTTGTTTACCCTGACAGAGCAAAAACACACTTAGAAAGTGGATGCAAAACCTACCGTGGCGGTGAAAAACAGGGTGGATGGCTGCGCTCGGACTTCAGTAGTCGAGGATTTGAAACCCAGGAGGTGGCCAGCTGCAAGTGGAATACCTCAGGGGCTGGTACTGGAGACAATACTCTTTTTACATCTTACCCACCTGAGCGATAGGGTAGAGTGCACCCTCATCAAGTTTGCAGATGACACCAAACTGAATGATGGGGGGAGGATGGGAGCAGGACAACCCAAAACATGGGAGAGGGCTCCCATTCACTTGGATCTGGACTGGCTGGAGTGATGCGCTGATGGAAAATTTGTTAAGTTCATCAGTCCTGCCACCTGACAAATAATAAATCAAGGGACCTGGGGCTAACAGCAGACACGTTGAACAGGAGTCAGCAGTGTATCCCCTTGCAGCTATAAAGGCCAACCCTGTACCAGGCTGCATGGTAAGACCATGGCCAGCAGGTTAAAGGAAGTTATTTTTCCCCCATATTCAACACTTGTAAGCTGCATCTGGACTAAAATACCCAGTTTTGGGCTCATCGGTACAAAACTAGACTTTGACAAACCTGAAACAAGCCCAGCTGAGGACCACCAAGATCATTAGAAGGCTGCAGCACATGACATGGCTCAAGGGAGGCTCAGCTGCATTTATTCAGCTTGGAAATTAAGGCTGCAGGACCCACAGTCTTCAACTACCTAATGGATGGTTATAGAAAATATGGAGCCAGACTCTTCAAGAGGCAACAGGCAAGCTACAGCAAGTGAATATCTGACTGTACGTCAGACAAAAGTTTGCATTGAAGATGCTACAAAGCCAGAAGAGGAAGCCAAAGAGGTTGTTGAATGCCCATCTCGGGAAATACTCAAAATGTGATTGGATACAGCTGTGAAAAAATTGACCTACTTTCAAAGTGAGGCCTGCTTTGGTCAGGAGGTTGACCCATATGACCTCCAGAAGTCCCCCCAACCTAAATTACGATTCTAAAAACTGAAAAGATCAATGCAAGCTTCACAGTGTGGCTAACAAAACACAGACATTTGTTTATCCTATGCTGTGTGACTGTATTCCAATCCCTTAAGATAATTTTCATAATATCATCAGTTTTACCTTAAGCCCTCATTACCAAATAGTCCAGGCTGCACAAGCATTCAGGCACAGATGATCTGTTAAAAGCATGAATCCTAAAAGTAACGGTACTGAAGCTCAGGAGTGATGTTTATCTCTATGCAAGTAAAGCTGCCCAATTCCAGGCCCTGTTTTGTTTTTGTTTTTGTTTTTTTTTTTTAAAAGAAAAAAAAAAAAAAAAGCTTGAAACCGCATGGTTTGGATAAGATATACAACTCAAGTCCTGGCCATTTTTAGTTCCTCACAACAGCTCAAGTAATTTCTTTGAACTTTTGTGTCAGACACGTGAAGAGTAATAACATGAACATTGACTAGCACCCTTTGTAGAATACAGCATTAAGACATACACCTTTCTAGATACACGAGCTTAAGATTTTGTGTATACTGAGATTTTGTCCCCAAAGCATGAGAGATTTTTCCGACAGCTGTAGCAGACATGTAAGAAAATGATTTCCTTAGCTTAACTTTGGCTTGCTTCTTTGCACATGTTTTTATAAACATTCAAACCCCTAAGATCTGGAGACAATACCACAGCTGTAGCTTTAGGTTTTTCAACCACTAACTACATATCTACAGATTTTTCCAAAAGTTAACATTTATTCGTAAGTTCATACTATCAGCAATCCTTTGAGAGGAATTATGCTCTTAAAAATAAGCTTAAACAATAAGATGTAAAGCTAATAATGGTCTTCGGTTTATGAACACCTTACCCAAAAGCAGATGAGACATCTGTAACTAGAAAAAGTGTGGCAACCTCCTTTCGACAGCGTAATAAAGAGCCTCTCCATGTGATAATATGAAAAACAGCTACTAAAAATGTGACCTTTTGCACGTTATTTGCACATTTCTTTCTGTTGTTTACTCTTTTCTATGCTTGTTACAAGCAGAATGATTGACTATTGCATCGTATAGCTGTTTGTTTCCTTCTCATTGTAACTAGTGCTACTGTTAACATTCTCCACCACACCTTCTACTCAGAGAAACAGGAACATTCAATGCAGATTTACTAAAAGATCACTTTTCCAGTTGATGGTAATTACATATAACAATGACTTTATCGCAACAGAGAATGTAGGAATGGTTAAGAGGATATGCTCAGTGGCTAACAGGATATGCTAACCGTATTTTCCCTGTTGTGTCACGGATTCTAGGAGTCAGGAAAGAATACAGAACACTGGGATTCTTTAAGAAATCTTGTACTAGTCTACTTCTGGAACGATTAAACATCTGTGACAGATAGTCTATCCACTCCATATAGGGAAACATTTATGTAGTACCATCAGTTAAAGCTTGAAGGAAAGTAACATCTGTTTAAACCAGTTTACCAAAACTAAGCGTACATTGAGAAGAAAAAAATTTAACTGAAGGCAAAAAGAGGGTACTTCTAGCTATAGCATAGACTCCTTCATAAATAAGTAAACAAATAATACTCTTAAGTTTGCTACGGTGCCCGTTCAGCCACATGCTTAACCACAGCTTGCTTTTGCTTTTAACACCTTATTAGTCTTTAAGGAGCAGGAATTAGAAGTCTGTGCCCAATTTGCACTCAAAGCTCCCAAGACCCTGTATCTTCTGCCCTCCATCTTATTTCTTTTTCTTTTGCACATCTTCCCTTTCCCAGGTAGCAGGCACAAATAAAACAAACTGATAAAGTTTGTCTACCTGAGCTGAATTTTTTTTTTTTTGGATGGATAATTCTGCCAGATAAATAAACTTCCAAATATCAGAGAACAAGAGAAGGGACACAGAACAGTCAAGACAGAACACTTTTGTTTTTGTCAATATTTCTTTAAATCCCAATCCAGCTCCTAGTAAGACTGGACACTACTTACAACACTCCTAGAACTGCAGAAGAATGGAAACACAATAGGGAGCGAGTGGAGAGGGGGACAAGACAGCCCAGTGGCTGGCTTCAGACATTCACATACATAAAGCCAGCATCCACTGGAGTCGTTAAGGCCCAGATGCCCCACTAACAGGAACAAACCCAAACACAAAGGTAGCACATGAAATGTATTTACCTATTTAAACACAGGCAGCTGGTCAGGCTAGAATAGGGAAGGTAACTGCTAATTCCTTGTACTACAAGGAAGGAATGGAGTAAAAAAACCCAAGCCCACGGGCAGGTTTTTGCTTTGTGAACCTCTGTCTGTGCTGCTGGTTAACAGTGGTAAGTATAAAAAAATCAAAGAAAAATAATCTATTTATAGAACAAGTCAGTAGTCTGAGACATTTAGAAAAAAGTAAAAACAAGTCCTTCTTTAAAAATGGATTTACTAAAACAACTGTCACCCAGGATGACCCCAAGCCCTCTGGTCCTCTGGCAAAGCCAGGGGCAACTTCAAACAAGAACTGTTGCTGATTGTACACTGGTACACATCCAGCAAAGCCAGCAGGGAGGGGGATTTGCACTGCGAACAGTATCTGCAGACTGCTTGCTGGTATCGCTTGAGGCCATGCCCGTAGCCTGGTGATACTGGAAATAGTTGTGAGTGAAACTTTTCACAGAAGCACATGTCAGTGTAACCTCTGAGGTAAGTGGGCTGTCTTCTTTCCTTCCCATCCCTGGGTACAGATCACAGAAGCTGGTGCCCTGGGGTGCTGTACCTCCTTGCCAGCTCCATCCTGCATGAGACAACTTTAATGTGCAGGAGTGCAGAATTCTAAGCAAAGCCTAGAACAGGAGAGGGCACCCCTGTGGAAAGGGAAGCACTCTGCTTTTCCCAAGCTCTGGTCTAGCTAGACATCTTCATCAATGTTTCCCGGCCCTCCTCAGGACAGGAAGATCAGCTGTTCCCCACTAAGGAAAAAATTTTGCCTAGTGGAGTAGAGTTGGGTTTCTTTTTTGGTAAACAGAACCTTTGCTGATTTCTGAGATCATGAACTCCTCTGCCCTTTAGCTACAAAAGAGAAATTAAAAGAAATTCATCCACTTGCTCCCATCCTTATAGTGTAGTGTCAGCTGCCTGGAGATGGAGGCAACTTAACTCTCCCAAAACACTGCCCTACTCACTGGGTTGGCATGGGGAGGCAAAAGATAACTTCTAACGTCACCTCCTTAGGGTAACTTGGTAGGCCTAAAAGCTCCAGCCTATGCCCACCAATTCCAGGCCAGCTCCACTGCCAACATGTACTTCTAACACCCTGAAGTGTCTAATCTAACAGCCTCGGGTTTGCTCAGTCTCTAAGAGCAATAGCCATGCTCAAAGATGGAAATACTCAAGTCAAAAAACACTGGCTGGAGCTCCTAATCAGGCAGTGTCTGCATAGATGAGTTGGTACCACTGTGCCTTGACGTCCCCATTGTATGAAGGAAGCCAGCTGTAAGGAAGGGACCAACTCTGCTGCAGGTCTGTACATCCTTGGAAGTGAAGCTCAGTGGCTACATTAGCTTCAAACCCTTTCTTTCTGTAGGGTTTCAGTGGTCCATTTCCCAACAAGTTCCAGGCATCGAGTAGTTGCTAACTTGTCTCCTTAAGATCTTCCATTGGTAGTTTGTAGCTCAATAAGAAAGGAGGAGGTGGTGCATGAGCAGGGCTACTTGGTCCCTGCATTGGCTTCTTTGCACAGTTTATACAGATGTAATCCTCATTCTCAGCCATTTCCGGAGAGACACCGACACAAATTTGATGAAACCACTCATCGCAGCCACCGTCACACTGCACCCAGTCTACCTGCAAGAGATCAGATCAGCAGCACATAGCACATTACAAGGAAAGACAGACAGGCATACTTTCTATGAAGAAAATATCTTCTATTAAACCCTCCTGATATAGCTAGAACACAAAAGCTTTTGGACACAAATTAATGCCCTATAGAGCTTGTTTTAACAAGCTGCTTCGGTTTAATAAAAAAAGAACACTCTTCCAACAAACCTTGCACCTCTTGCATCCTTAGACCATCACAATACAAACACACATTACTACTACTGAGGAAGATGACACTTAGCTCTCCTCAAATGAGAGACAGGTATGCTAGAACACATTTAAAATAGGAGCGTGCTCAGGGACAGTTACTTCAGCATAGATGAGAGTCTACAAATACACATCCTAAATTATATATATCCCTTTAGACTGCATTATCAAATGGTAGCTTTTGCAACTTAAAAATTACAGAAAACAGAAGGCCTTGATTACTGCTTTTGGTTAAAAAAAAAGCCACATGACATAGCAGCTTTAATACTTTTCTACCAGCTAGATATTGGGTACACAGCTGGCCACCAAATGCCAAAAACTGCACACAAACTGTAACTCCAAAGTGTCAGAACATTTAAGCTAAAATATTTCAAACTTTGAGCTGAACTTGCTATAGGACAATTAGGGAAAGGCATAAAAAGTAAATTAAAGCTTAGGAAGGAAAAAAAGATTAATTATTAAATATCTGTAATTCCATGAGTAAAAGTACATGTTTGTTTGAGTCAGTGGGCAGAAACCAAGATCTACAGGGTAAGTAACATAGATTCTTAATTTTAATGGCATGCACTGGTACAGCTATAAAAATTGTTAGTTCTGCTTTCACCTTAGAGGGGAATGTGAAAATGAAAATATGTTAGAAGAACAACAGTAGAGGCAACCTGTCTAAAATGAAGAAACATTACCAGCTCAAGATTTTACTTTAGTTTGTAGGAAAACTACTCCTGAACAAATTTTTTAAAGTGACTACTAATGAACACTAACAGCTGCAGCTTCAGTCATTACATTCCTGTATCTGCCATTTTTTACTTGTATGGCATTCACCTGTTGAAGGTACAACATGTCCAACCTTATGGAAAGCCTGTCATTCCAAGCTTTGATTATACAATCAGGAATTTTACTCAGTTTAATTTATGGAAGTTTGACAAATTTAGTACAACCTTCTTTATAATATGAACTTTAAGGTACTTTCCTCCCTCTTGCAATCTCAATTTCTGTAAAAATGTACTAATATAAGCTAATCATAATCTGCGAAGTAAAGAGAATGGTGGAACAAAGACTGTATCTATCGTCTTTTGAGCAACTGAGTGTAATTTCTAACCTTGGTCTAAGTTTAAGACGTCAAAACTGGTCTTTTAACTGGTCTTTTTAAGTGTTCAAATGAACACTTGAATTCCATGTTTCAATTTTGCGAAACAAGAAATAAGGTCTTGGTATTTGTATTTGATCCTACTCTCTCTTGTGCAAGCCAGTGCAGTATAGTGTCAATCCCACAGTTATTACTGGGAGCATTTTTTCTCCTTTCCAGAAAGCAGAAAAAAAAAAATTCCAAAAAAACCCATTTTTTGATTATCAACTAGTCAGTGTTAAAAGCCAACAATCAGGACAGGCAGTATCATAGAGAGGCAAATCAAGTTTCTTTTGTAATAATCCAATCAAGTCCAAAATCACTGATTATTTATCTCCAACAAGAAAAGTGAAGCACTGCAATTTGTAGATCCCTCAGCCTGCAGCATCACTGTTCACAGACTGTATCCAAGAAATACAGAAAATTTACTTCATTTAGGAACATCGCACATCCCACTTCTGCTCAGAAACACCCTGAAGTCAGGAACATTTCTAAATGAGTCAAAGAATTAATCCTTTGGATCAGACAATGCGTGTTGCACATAGCCAGCAAAAAATTACACAGCTTGAAGAGGTTACGCTTCCCAACCAAGACAGAGTACCTTTTCCCAGATTCTAATTTTCCATCTTCTTCTCCTGTTTTAAAGTACCTAAGAGAATACGGAAGTTCTATCGTTTTAGCTACTACGTCTGTGTATGTGTACCTACCCAAGTACTACTCAATCCCTCTCTCATTTCCAATCACACCACTTCTGTTGCTCATGCTGTTCAACCTAATTATTAAACTGCACTGGGGTTTTTGACTTGGCGTGGAATTGCCTACGACAGAACTAAGCGACAACTCACTTTGTCCTTGCAGGGCCTCTGGCAGTTTTGTGCAGCACATACAGCGTTCTCATCATCTGACTCTTCTGCTCCTGACCAGTCATACTTAGAAGGAATATCGAGAACCTTCTTCTCCCTTTTTTTCTCTGTGCTCTCCTTTGCTAGCTCCACTTTTGCTACAACTGCTTTCTCTCGCTTCTTCTTCCGCTCCTCTTCCTTAGCCAGTTTCTTTGCCAGCTTGTTCAGCTCCTTTGTCTTATCCATGGTGAGTTTTAGCTTCTTCTTCTTGGGTTTTTCCAGTTTTTTCAGCTCTTTAGATTTTTGCTTCATATCTCCAAAGAACTGCTCTGCTCTCTCCAGCTTTCGTTTCCGCTTCCTCTCAGAAGAGTCTCTCCCTCTCATTTTCAGTGGTTTCTCATCCATGCTGTCATCCTTCATAGAAAGGGTGAAAAGAGATTTTTTTTTTTCAAATGCAAATTTCCATATACTGCAAACCTGTAGTTTGAGAGATGTACTTACCTCCACCATTACCTTGACATGGTATGAAGAAACCTATTCAACAACATACTGTTACAAATTCTAAACAAAAAGGGACTCAACTTTATTTTCACCATAATAGAAAATAATAAGAAGTGGTATCAACTGTGTCAAAGTACAATGAATCAAAAACGTCCAGTGGAAAAAGTAAATCATCAGCAAGGGTAAGGAGGTAGAATAGCAATAATTACAACTCCCTTCTCACATTGCTTTTTAATAAAAGTTGAGAAGATTAATCATTTGTTAGATGCTCTTGCTTATTTTTCATCCTAGGTCAGTCTTGCCTGTAATTATTTTTGAGCGAAAGCAATTGCTATTCTGGAGATTAAGAAAAAGCAATTGGTGAATTCTTAAAATGTATCATCAACTCAAGCAAGAGAAGAAAGTAACAGATCCATTATTTGAATAGCTTCCAAACTGGCACACATTGTAAATACCCTGGCATCATTAACAAATCTTAAATAGCAGATTCAGATCAGAAATGAGGCTTAAAATTGGCAAACTCTGTCACTGCAGGTAGCATCCACAGCAACAAGTGCTATTTATATCTGAAAGACTCACATGTATAAATCATTTGTACAAACAGGACTGACTCAATTTCAGTAAATCCAGCCACACGCTTTAACCTTAATAATTATTAATAGATTAAGGACATACTATAAGCCAGTAAAAGACTGTTTACTGTACATTACTTAATATAGCTACTCCACCCAAAAACAAATTCTCTGAAGATTATTTTACAAAAGTCTACCTATTTCGC
The DNA here is from genome assembly GCF_047370975.1 of Nipponia nippon. Classification (NCBI taxonomy): domain Eukaryota; kingdom Metazoa; phylum Chordata; class Aves; order Pelecaniformes; family Threskiornithidae; genus Nipponia; species Nipponia nippon. The sequence goes on from NW_028262347.1 coordinate 67,963,204, forward strand.
ATGGAAATAGACATAGAAAGGTATTCAATTCAAAATGAGTAGTTCTGGTCAAACAAGTATTCATAAGGGTTAACCAGAAAATGTTGTAACACCCCCCCCCCCCCTTTACACCAACACCTTCCCGGGCCCCCCCCCCAAGCTGTGCTTAACTATTAATATAATAGTCTGGCATACTATTGATAAATTGCTGTTTGCTGGCATTCACTGTTCTTCAATCAATTCTATGCCAAAAACATTACATTAGAAGAACATTAAGCTTATGAAGTGAAGTACTTGGGTCAAAACATGGTAAAGCAGGGAGGCAGGGTCTACCTTCTTTGGAGGCAGGGTCTGCTTTATACTACCATTGTAACTGACGGCAGTTTGGCAACACTTTGGCTTACCCACTGTATATGTTTTATTAAAAAGCAACTGTTCTTTCCCCAGTAACAACGAAAGTTCAGCAACATACAAGTATCAAGTTATACAAGCTAAGCATAGACTTTCCATCTTCCTAAATGTTTCTTGTAATTCTTTTGCAGATCAATTCTGATTCCAAGCATGAACAAGAACAGCGTTTCCTCCCCTAACCTGATATTTTTCTAAATTAAGGTTTGTATATGGAACTGCCTGAGAAAACTGTTCTAAATATGGTCAATTGTGGAGGACAGGACTACGGCACGAGTGATCAAGAACCAAATTTTTTGATCTCTTATTCTGTTATTTTCTGGAATCTACTACTCCCCAGCTGAAATCCAAACATGTCAAGTAACTAAGCACTCAACTACCCAAGATTATATTTTTTTCAAAAACCACAAAATAATGTGGTGGGTTTTTCTTCCATACCAGAATATTTCTTCAAGTTCCATACCTCCATGACATGAAGGAACCTGTCCTCAGAGGGTGGATGAGTAGCCTGTAAAATCCGCCAGATGTGCTGAGTCTCATCCAGTGATACCTCTAGTAGATCTCCTACCATCATTAGATCTTCTAGCTGAGCTTTCGCTCCAGGTGACAGCTCCAATACAGGGGGCTCCAAACTGCGAGGTACCAGTGGACTCTTCCGAGGCTGCTTCCTTGGAGTGCTAGAACCTTTCAGACAGGAGGCAAGTCATACAAGGATAAAAGGAAGAGATCAAAACCAAAAGAAATTACATTTTTCACAACAACAATCTAAGGAGGGAGACAATCCCAAGCAAAAAACTTTGACACAGGTTTATATATCAGACATCAGGAAACTAATTGCAACGTGACTCTACTGTACCTTCTTACAGACAACATATCCTCTACAACTAGCACAGGTAACAGCAGTTCCCCTCCATACTGACTGCTCATCCCAGCTATCTGTTCAATTTTATCTCAATGTATACAAAAGCAAATACCTTGAGAGCAGCTTTTAGAAGCAGATGAATACGCATGTTCGGCACAGAAAGAGGGAGCAGTCCACATGTGTGTCACCACTTCCTCTGATTTAATGGGGATTTCCTCATCACAAAACAAATTAGGCTCCAAGCTGCTAGAAGATTTTACACTGGCATTGTCCTGAAAAAGACCCACAGAAAACATGCATCATCTAGATCCAAAAAATACCTACTTCAAAGTAAATTCTCCTAAGACTGACCAGTTTGCTGTTCCTAAAATCCTACTTTGAAGCACCCCACCAGAGACACCAAGACCATGTGCAAAAGGTACGAGTTACACCCCTACTTAAATAGTGGATGAACACAGCAACTGTGGAGTCAATAGATTTATAGTTAGTGCATGAGAAACACTTGACAAGTTTCCTCACTCAGCAGTCCCTCAAGTATGGTCTTCAGAAGTCAACATAATGAACAGGGGCTTACTCTGCCTACATAATTTTTTTTTTTTGCTTGAAAAATTTGACTGCAAGACCATAAAGACTGGCATCTTTAGTAAAGCAGGGGTATGCTGAGTAAATAATGGTGTAAGACGCTCAATTTGCTCAATGCATTGTGTAGGATGGATGCTTGACTTGTTAGATACATCACACTCTGAAATGGGAGGCATGCCCTCAGGTGCAGGTGGATCCATTAAGAGAAGAGAGATTAGGCATCTCTTAGCAGTGGGAGAAGCTTTGTTTGACTTTGCATTCCATTAGGGAGAGAATCCAGAGAAGGCACAAGCCCATCTGAGTACATTCCTTGATGCCCCCTAGTACTAACTTCTCCCTCTTCTTACTCACCCCTGCAAGTAAAATTAATAAGGATAATCTCCTCAACCAGATGTCCATTTCCACAGCACTTTCCAGAACTCAGCTACCCCATCACATCTGTGATGAAACTGGCCAACAGGTTAAACATACTTAGCATGCTGTGTAAGACTGAAATCTTTCAGAAAACAATAAAAAACAAGAAGCTGGCTTAGAAGAAGAGAAAGGCTGTAGAGCAGTTATTGACAATATTTACCTGAAGATTAGCTGTGTGGGTCCCAAAATGGCCAACTCAGGAAATTGTACCACCCAGACACTGCCATTTCATGACATAAAAAGGGAGTTTAAGAATGGTAATCTCTCTCTGGCTTTCAGTTACATGTTTAAAAGGAAGTGAAGTGCACACTAATGATTTCAGTACAGAACTAGAAGTGGGAAATTCAGATTTAAATTGCCCAGATGAAAAGGGAGAACAAATATATTCAGAAAGAGGCAGATATTTCTCCCTACATAGTAAAGGTTATATCTTGTACAATATCTTGTTCTGGATATCGTATTATAGTACATAAAAGAAAGTTCAGGGCCAATAGGGAAATTAATAAAAAGATATCACCATTTGGTGGCCATAGGCAACGCAGGTGCAAAGGCATGAGAAAAAATACATGAGACAAAAATGAAAGCAATTAAAGGTGAAGAAAATTTACAGTGAATTTGACCAGTGAATCAGTCTGCTTGTAACAAATCTATAAACAAGTCTAGCTCTTGCACTCATAATGAAGTATTTGCTGGCAAGAATCACGTTTTAATTAGAAGAAGCACAATATAATCAAACAGGCCTTTTCACTTCTTTTTTTGTAAGCACTGTTGTACTTGAGATGCCCAAGACTGCGGTTTTCAAAATATAGTCTATGGACCCTTAGGGATCTAAGGATTACTTCTACAGTGTCCACAAGAAGTTATTAAGAGCAAATTCATACATGATGTATCATGATCTATATACTTTAAAAAAAAAAAAACCACAACCACAAAAAAAAACCCAAAAAACCCCCACATCACTCCACTAGAAAATGTTTATAGACCATAAACTGAAAAGAACCCCAATGCTTGAAAGCCAACAGTATAAAAAGAATTAAATTCTGAGCAACTTTGCTATTTCTTTTGAACGTTGCTGCTCCTAATTTAGACCTGAAGAATTTGGTTGCCTGAAAATTCGTCGTCTCTTCCAATCATGTTAGTTGACCTAACAAAAGACATTTCTGGTCCCTATCAGCTTTGCTTCAACAGATTTTTACTTTTAGGTTATTACAATTACATATAGTGATGGATATCCAAATCAAAAGGGTTAAGTAATGGATTTTGAAATCATGACAACAGAATCATTGAACAAATGAAATTACACTACTGCAAAACCCTCAGATACTGACAAGCATATGCCATCTTTCTTGACATATGCTTTATCACAGCCTCAGAAAATGCCACGTCTTTCAGAAATGCCTTATTATGACTCCTGATGCAAAGAACAGTTTGTAAATTTTTTTTTATATAAAACTAATTTAATTAAAAGCTGTAACACCCAATTGAAATATACTTTTGTTGGCATTTCACATGGGACTAAGACAAACATGTGTATTTGCATAAAGCTGCTTAGAAACAAAATACTAAAAATAGGAGACTGAGGCAAATCATACCTGGAAAATTTCCTGTCCCTTTATAAACCAGAAAATCTGCCTTAGAAGAATTTACATGACCACACTGTCTTTTAAGTTAGCATCTTTTAAGGTAGATATGACACTATCACTAAAAAGAAAACACTGCACAAGAAGAAACAGTGGCATTGCTTTTGTCTCTACATATATCAAAGGGACATTTTGGAAGTTCAGAAGTGAAATACATCACATTGAAAACACGTGGCTATCTCTACAATTGCCTTTTCTCATGACAGTTCATCTCTGTTTAAAATATTTTAAAAATTTAACTGCAGCTACAATTTCTCAACTGAATCCAGACACTAATTTTACAACATGATCCAGACATCTGGTCCTAAATATTTCCACACATCCAAAACTGAACACATGTACCTCCTTTATATGAGGGTTGAATGAAGAGAACGGTATGAAAACATGAAAGAAGCTCTGGCATCAGCAAACTTTTTATAGGGCATGGAGTTTTCAAAGACCAATTTTTTGCTGTAGCAAAAACTGTTGAAGAGTTCTCCATATAGACACTCATATTTATCATTCATGGTATCTCTGATTGGGGCATAAAGACAATGTGCATCCTTCATGGTATTATAAATACAAATCTCTTGAGAAGCGTAACTTTTTCCTTAGCACTAAAAAGCACCTTTTGAAACTCAAACAGGACATTTGGAAATTTTGAATAAAAACATTACAAAACTTCCCCATAGTCCAGAATTGAGATATTCAGATAAAATCAAGAAGTACCTCTTCTGCAACAGGAGCCAGGGCAGAATGTACATAAACAGCTTAAGATACAAAAAATATTCTGAAATAAATCGAATTAATAAGATACACGTGTTCTGGATTAATTCCATGCAGACAAGCCACATTGGATTACCTACCTTTATGTCATAGCCATATGTCTCCCTGATGTCTTCATCAGAGTCTGTCTCTTCATCATCGTAATCCAAAGTCTGCCGTGGGGATGAGGACACACTCCCTATCACTCTGTTAAAGGCTGATTGCTGGAAACTAGTCAAGTGTCCCTGAAAGAAAAATGGAATATGCGAATGAAACAATAAAATTTCCAGAAAAATCTATTAAAAAGCTGAAGAGTTACTGACAAAGAAAACCGTGGTTCTTTTGGCCTGAGGATAACTGCCTGGACAGTCCCAGAAAAGCCTAGTTACAGCAAGATGTGAAGACAGACAGGGAAATATCCAAGGAAGAGGTTCTATTAGATTTTATTTCCATGTTTTTGAATAATAGTGACTAGAAAGACCTAGATACTGCTGTTCAGTGCTACTAAATTATAGTCTGTGGTTGTACAAACTTTTTCACCACAGCATTGTCTAATCTCAATCTCAAGATGAAGAGGTCAGCTGTAAAGGTACCAGTGTTTGTCTACAGTCCTTGCCGAAGTTTACTAACAAGACACCAAATGCCTAAGAATGACAATCCATGAGAAATTATAAATATTGAGACCTTTGATTCTGTCAAGAGGGAAATGGAATTTGGACACTGAAGTGGCCACTGCTTTACACATCTTCAGGCCCTTAGCCAGCTGTTATATCTGAACTGATGTTTCTTACAAGCACCTTCAGCAGTTGCTATTGACAACTGCACAAAGCAACAGACCTGTTCCTCGAGCAGCATGTATCTGACTGAAGCCAGCCACAGCCTGAGACTGAGGAGCACTGAACTAAGTAATTTTGATATGTCTAATTCTCAGCTTTTAACTGCCCTCCCCGCTCCCCCAAGCTTATCCGAGAAAGATAAGGCATTTTGACACACTGAAGAAGGACAAGCACAGTAAAGAACAAGACATCCACATCCCTACCTGCAGGTCTGGGTTAGCTGCTGCTTTCTGTAGCTCTGCACTGATTATTTTCTCCGTTTTCTCCCGTGCTGCCTGCTCCACCATTCGCTGGCTGAGCACAGAAAGTTTAGCCAAAGCAGAGGACAACTCGTCAGTGGCCAAAGCCTGCCGCGCTCGGTCCTGCCAACTCATGGCACGTTCTGTCAAACACTGCAATGCCTCCCCTTCCGGCAGCCGCACAGGCAGCTTCTGCAGGGACACCAGCAGAGACAGTATTGTCTCAAGCCGTGGCCTTCGAGAACGCATGCAAAGTGGACACAGAAACTTCACTTCTTTGGCTTGCCAACTAGAGCCCTTCTTCTGAGAACTTGTTTTGGGAAGGGGCACGCAGCCACTATGAAACCAGTCTTTGCAAAGCTCACACTGTAGCATGAATCCACTAGCTGTTTTGCGGCAGATACAGAATTTGACTTCTTCGATTCGATCCACCATAGTCATCTTGGCCAGGTTAGCTGCCCTGAGAGCATGCATGGCTTCAATCTCCTTCTGTTCCCGCTCCTTGAATATAGCCACCTACCCAGGAAAGAAAAAACAGCTCATGACCTTCACAGCTAAGAGAGATTACATTTTATTATCAATGTAGGGGGAAAAAAAAAAAAAACCAAACCCAAAAAAACAACCAAACCATATCAACAGATCTTCTTAGTTAAACTAGCCCAAAATTTAGGAATTGTGTGATCTAATTAAAACTTTAGCTAAAATATCTCCTCCTCAATTTCCATTACTCCCCCGAGTCCTTCTGACAGACATTCTATGTAAACTTTAGATAGCCTTCTCCATATCTACAAAGTTTCTGAAGTTCATAATTAAATCTGTCATTAGGCCACCAGAAGAACAGGTTTTGACTCCAGGAAAGGAGTCAGAATCAGTCGCATTCATCTGTCCACCGAGACAATGCAGCTGAGCATTGTTTCAATGTTGACTCAGCACCAGAAGCATCTGAGTGACCACATATCTTCCTGAAGCAACTTGCATTTCCTCAGTGTCTCCATTCAAGTAACTATAACAAAGCATACTAAGGTAAAACTGACTGCGTATAAGTCACATTAATTTTCTTTGTTCCCGGAGAAAGGGCAACCAGATGACAGCAAATTCTTCTGATAAGCTGCATCAATATCCTCCCAACAAGGAGGAATCAAATATAACATTCCCCCCAGCCCAGTTTCTATGACCAAGCACTTACAGGCTGCCCTCAAAATCGACCTAACCAAACATGTCTTGGTACTATTTAAGGTAGAGCTGCACCTCATTCCACATTATTTTGATGGGACTTCAAGAAATGTTAATAATATTAGATGAGCAGTCACAGATATTAACGCAAGAGCAGTTAAGTCTTACACATAGCCCAATACATATTAAATACCAGCACTTATACTCTGAACTGTGCTTCCCTCTACTTTCACTGCAATTAAAGCTGAACTATATTCTTGTGTCAAATATCATAATATGAGATATTTGTTTCAGTGAGATTCATCTATCAGTTCTTCCATAAGATTCCTACACAGATCAGAGACAAATTAAACCCATGTTATCAGGAGACACTACCTTTCATTGCTCCTTACCACAGCTGCAGTGTCCCTGGCCTCCTCCAGCCCATCCTCCAGTTCACTTAGGGATTCCAAGTCAAGATCTTTCTCCTTTTCCTTCTCCATCAACTCCTTTGCCCTCTTCCGCCTATTCTTACTGCTCCCATAAACACCAATATCAGTCCGAGGGCTCAGAACCTGTAACCACCAAGAAAACTTACACTGTCAGAGCCAAGGATGCCAAGAACAGAAAAAAATTCTAATCTATAAAGTTATGATTTCAGGGACATATATGAGAACATCTAATAAAGGAATTACAACAGAGTCACCAGAAAGCAAAAAATACTCAGCAATCTAACGTATCTGATATCTCTCAATTAATGCTAGGAAGAGGAGAAATAAACAGAAAAGGATACAAGTATTTCATACATATGGAATTGGAATGTAATCAGCACCAGAGTGATGTGGCAGGTCAACTTGAAAACCACTGTTTTCATGATTAAGTTACAAAATCTATTCAGATTAAGCTATCATACATATAGCTAACTGAAATACTGTATGCAGTTCAGTATCAGTAGTTTAACATTCACTTGAAGCGCCTTCATCAATTGCAAGTCTTAAAGATGTGCCATGATTTCATATTTACATCAGCAATTTGGTGGCTGAAACAAAACTAAAAAATATGTTATAAGCCTTTTAATATCAAACATGAGGGGCCGCAAAGCGCTTTTAAGGACAAGAATCAAATTTTAAGTAATCTTGATTAGTTGGAAGGCATACTTAAATATAAAAACTATCAAATTAAAGTCAATATAGGAAAGTTCAAATTGATACATTTAAGAAAACAGTCAAATGCAAAACCAGAACGTATTAAATAACTAGTTAGGCAGAAGAAAAGAATTTGGACCTAGAGTGCATTATAAACTGAACAGAAATCAGTGTGATGATGTTGCAATGTGGTAGGTCCCATTGGGAAACATTAAACAGCAGTATCCCCTTTGAGACACAAGATGTAATTGTTGCACTTCATGTGGCACTAGGGAGGCCATAGTGAGAGGATTCTGTCTGGTTTGGGACATCACACTAAAAGTGAAGACAAACGCAGAGAACAGCAACAAGGTAAGAGGATGAAAAATACAGCCTACAAGAAAGTGTTGAAAGAACTGGAATTGTTTTCCCTAGAAAAGGGAAGCCTGTCAAGTAGATATGATAAATCTTCAAACACGTGAATGATTTTTATTAAAACAAAGACAGTGACTACATTCACTGAAGTGAAGTAAACAGTTGCTGACTTAATTTTTCTTATAGTTAAACAGCTTACAAAATATCTAATCTATTTGCTTAGAATTTAAGCAGTGGAACAAGTTAAAACATTCCTCAATTAAAGACAGCTTCTATGTCCACTTCAGGCCTACATTTCTACAACTATACAAAAAAGAGAAATCCTTTTCTTGCCCTCCCAAAAAGGAGTTTTAATCTGTTTCTTCAAAATTAACAGCTGAGGTTGTCTATACATAAAACAAGACTAGCCAAACAAAACTTTTTGCCTTTTTCATTCTTTTCAATTGAGAACAGCTGAAGTTTTTTATTATATTCTATTCTCAAAAGGAGCTGTAATCTACCATAATTGAACCAGCTGTTCCCTCCAGACCACAGATGGCCATCAGTATCAGTTCCTGAAGGCTGACACAGAAGTGCCTTGCTCACCTGTAACAGACTGTAGCTTGAGTTCTTCTTCAGGAAGGTCCTTCCTGTGCGCTCTCTCCAGGCACGTGCTGCAGCTACCTGTGACTCCAGCTGTGGCAGGGCATCAAGACGCACTGGTATTGGGCGGCCTTTGGCAGACAAGCTCTCCAGTTGTTCCAGGTAGGCATAGTTGCTCCCATTCTGGGGTAAAAGAAATTTTTCTAAGACAACGATTCCACCATTATGTCAGTGGCCAGCTTAATTTCAAGCCATAGACTATTTTGTCTGTCTAACTAAAAGAGAGTTCCATAGGAAAGGAAAGGAGGGCAGGGTTTCAACCTTACCGATATTTTTAAAACTACCTCATACAGTTTTTATTTTAACAGCCATTCTGACATGGCCAGCTGGCTTACAGAGTAAGACAACATTTCATTTCTACATGGTTGTCTTGAATGATGTCTGCTTAACGGCAAGCTACAATATCTGGGAGTTGTACAGGGGCTGATGTGAAATCAATTGGGATTCTCACTTCAGTTCCCAGCAAATACCCGATACAGGAATAGCAGTTGCAGCCCAGAGATCAACACCCAGAAATATCACAGAAGCCACATCGCTTTTGGATCAAGTTATGTGGGTAAAGCAATAGAAGGGGGGGACTACTGAACTAACAATGTCATAATTTCATCTATTTCAGATAGAAAATTTCAGCCATCAGTGCCATTAAATCTTGCACCATTTTGGGGAGAAAAAACAAACAAAAAGAAAACATTTCCATAGCCAGCTCCAAAACTGAAGACCTGTGAACAGAACATCTTCCACTGCAGCTAAGTATTTCCAGTGACAGTGTGCAGAACAGTTTCAATACCCTTTGAGAGTTACATTTGTATCATAACGAATTTGCCCACTTCTACATCCCCCATGAAATGCATAAAAGGAAGGGAAAGAAATTGAATAGCCAGTGGGGAAAGAGCAGCACAAAAAGAAAAAGAAATTCAAACACACGAGCTATGGTAAGCACGTTTAACAGCAGTAGTAAGGTTTCCCTTCAGGTCACCTTTGTGGGGAGAGGGGCTAGGAATAAAGAACACATCTAAATAAAACGATGCAAGCAGAATATTCCAGTCCCTGCTGTAACCCCTACCTGAATGGCCTCCACTTTGGCTGTCCAGTCTCTAGCCCGCTGCAGGGCTTCTTTCAGTGCCAGCACATTGGGCAGGTAAGCAGGGATGTTCTTTGCTTCATTCACGATGCCCTCCAGAGCCATCATGCTTTGGCGTGGCCTAGAGTAAGAAAAACTCAATTCCAGCCTTCTCTCAAAACGCCAGTCAACTAAAGACATAAATTTGACAGGCTGGTGATGCAACGACATCACTACACTGCAGTGTAGGATACCATGGCTCTAGTCTTGGAGGGTGCTACTGGCTACCACATAACAGGAGAGGTGAGAAAGCTGATGGACTTTGCACAATCAAGTTCAAAAGAGTACAGCATCAGAACTCCTTAACATTGAGGAAGCTGTCTTGTGCAGCATACTCAGTGTTTTTTGTTGAGGGGGATGAATAGCAAAGACAGCGGCAATTCAGAGCCTCCTGCCACTGTGCAACACGACAAAGAATCAACTCTTCTGCAATTCATCAACAACCTCAAATCCAACTCTTGAGCAATCAAACTGCTGGGAGGTAAAAAAAAGTACTACAGCTTCAAAGCCCCTACTTTTCACCACACTCCTCAACCGAGGCTGAGAACCCCTGCAGTGTGTGACCTATAAGAACAGTTTGCAAAGGAACACTCACCTGGCCTGCAGGCAGACCTTGGCCTTCTCCTCCCACCTCTCCGAGACTGTAAGCAGCTCCTGCAGCTCAGCCATGGCTTTCTCTACAGCATGGTGTGGTGCCAAGCCCACACCAGAGTCAATCAGCTTCTTCATCACATCTAGGGTGACTCTCTGGGGATCCAAGAGGGTGGACCTCACCTCATCCAGCCACCGTGCCTGCTGCAGCTCTTGCTTCAGCCTTGGCAGTTCAGGAAGTTCTACATAAAGGCCAGAGCCCATGTCTATCAACTCCTGCAGCTTGCAGGAGTCTGGGATCTCATCCATCATAGCTTCTTGAGCACGCTCATGAAATTCTTCCACATCATCAAGCAGATTCTGAAGTAACATACAGTACAAATCAATTAGGAAAAACGCCCATAGAATCAAAAGGGAAAGTTGACTGAAGGATCAGTCAGCTGCAAATTTGTACGTGATCATCACATCATCAGTCAAGAGCTTCTACACACGCTGCCAGCTAGTTTGTCACAAGCCATCAGGTCTGACATGTATTAAGTAACGGACCACCTGAACTCATTTGGGCTAATGTTTCATACACTATACATATCAGGTGGATGAAACTCTGCACCTAAAATAGTACAGCTGCAACTAACTACAGCTGCCAAAAAACAGAATATTAAGCACTGCCCAGTCAACATTAATTTTAAAATAGTGGGGGGAAAAGGGGACTTCTGCAAACAGACCATCCTTTCAATCTAGTGTCAGGGGCATTACAGTAATGATGGTAATGCACAACATGCTGAGAAAAAAAGAACAAGCCAGAGTTGTATGATGACACAAATACCAAAAGATCATTAAAATAACAATGGTCAGGTTTTAAATTACTGTTTCCTAAAGCAGGCCCATTACTTAAACACACCTAGGTTTTATCTCAAAAAGCAAAGAAATGAAAATGCAAAACCCTCTAATGAAAGGAGACAATTTCACAGAAATCCAACTGCACTGCTGCAGTTGTCCTCTCCTCATGTTTTGGCACTGCAATGGAAAAAAATCAAAGAAAGCAAACAGATAGGGAAGAATCTCTGCAGGAGATTCATTCAAGGACATTCAACCAGTATACTCAATTGATTCACTCCTGAATCTCTTACAAAAAGACAGGTATTCCTGATAGCAAGTCGATGGCATGATGAGGAGCAAAACCTGCATTTCCTAACCCTTAGCTTACTGCACTTTTTGTCTGATGCTGCTTTTCATGGCTGTCTGGAAACCGGAAGGCATTTACAAAAAAGAACAAAATCCACATCATAAGGATTTTGATTTAGGGAACATATGCTGAATGCTTCATAGTGACAACAGTAAATTATTACAGTTTAATAATTATAATGTCTTTTGTGTAGAGAAAATACTCATCATCCAACACGACAATTATTTTGCAATTCATTACGATGGATAATTGCATTCAAATGCCATACTGAAAGTTAGTGAGTGCTTAGGCATAAATGATCACTATCTGACTTCATTCAGAAGCTAAAAGACTATGGTTTCTAACCAGTAAAATGATAATATTTATTTTATTGGTTAGTGATTATGTTGAAGGTTCAAGAGCATACACATGCACAGACAGTATTTTAACAGAACCAGTTTCGTAAGGCTGGGGAGGGGGAAGAAAGAGACTAGCTGGGTGAAAATGTTTAGACAAAAATACAAATTAAAACTGTTAAAGAGTTTATTGTATGCCCTCAGCTGTGTCAACTACAAATTATGTCTTAATTAGAAGCAGGTTTTAAATACACTAGAAACAAAGAACTCCTTTGAGAGCAACCTTACAGGTCTATTAATAGAGGATGATAAAGTTTCATGAATAAGTATTAGTAAATATTTCTGGTTTGTATTTGCAAAGAAGTGTAGTAAAATCTTCCTATCATATGAGGATGATAATATACTTTCCATTCTATTAGCTGCTGGGAAACACATTAAAGAACATTTTTGAAGGACAAAGATTAGAGTCAACAGGCCTAGGAAATCTGTCTCCTGGCATTCTAGTTTTCTGAAAGTACCTGTTTTCAGCAACAACATGCCAATATCAAAGACAAAAAGAAAGTCCAATATAAAGTCTCTCCATGATATCAACAATGAACTACTATGGAAAAGTCAATACAGAATTCATGAATGAAGGAGGACATCATCAATGCCAGGAAACACTTATGGAAAAGAGGCCTTCTCAAACAAGACTAACTATTATATGTTTGGTTATGTAGGGGTAGCTGCACATATGGGTAATGTTTAGAATTTTAGGACCTCAATCTAGCACTATAGAACATTTTTCTTAAAACTGTATCAACAGAGAATATGTGGGTTAATATATGGTTAACACACATCTCAAGAACCATTTCTCAAGGTGAAAAATCTTTATTTATTAAGGATGTTTCTTGAAGGAGTTTTCCAGAAGTTGGTTAGTAGGCGAAACACTATTTAACATTTCATCATCAGTGACAAAGAAACAAATTAAGATTACTGCTGAAAACACTTGCTATGATACAGACTGCCAGAGTGATAAATGATAATAGCAGCCAGGGGAATCAGTATGATCTGGATTACTTATTAGGCTAGATTCATTCAAAGACAGGTGCAAAGATACATATGAAAGACAAGAAATGCAGGCCATGCATACAGATTAAGGGGGCTGTAACCTGGAAAGCAAGGCTGAGAAGTATTTACTGAACAATTGTCAGCATGGTACTGCTTTCCCCCTCACCTGAAGAAGCACACCGATATAACCTTCGGAAGTTTCTACCAAAACATATAAAGGGTAGGATTTAACTGGAAATTCCATCCCTATAGATAGCATAAAAGATGCTGGAATAAGAGTAACTGGTTCAGAGAGATAAAGCTGGGCTGCCTGGACAGTGACAGGTGGGGAAGATCTTTTATTCTGATTTACCTACAGTGAGACCACCACATCTGACCATGCCCACTGCAACAGGCACCTTAAAAAGTGTATGCATAGTCAAGTAAAGTGCTCTGTTCAGTTGCCAAAATGCTGACCACCATGTGCAATACCCCACACTGTCTGAGACTGCCTCACAAGAGAGCAAAGGTATTCTTCCAGAATGGCAATGGAGGCCAGGTGGAATACTTTAGAGCATCTCACAGCTCACTAGATAGCCATGCTCAGGCTATCAAATTGAGCCATACATATTCAGCTGCTATGACTACACTAGCATAAAAGTACAAATGCCATCGTTGCCCACTTAGAGACATGCTTGCAAACAAGCAAGAAAATGAGCAGGAAATACATGTTACCATTCCATTATGGACAGACAGCAACATCATCAGCAAAACTTCAATGACAACAGCAAGATTACCCAGTAAAGCAGGAAGACACTGAGCTAGATATATCCAGTGTATTTTACTTCCTTTCTTGAGGCCACAGATATTGAAAATCAGCTACTTGCTTTATATTAGAAGCTAGAAATGAAACACCCTATTCAATCCATCTCTGCCAGTGCAAGACTGATTCTTAAAAAAAAAAAGCCTCTAGTCCTTTACATCAGGCAATATAATCTGCTTAAAAAAAAAAAAAGAAACAAACAACCACAAACAAAACATAACAAAGCAAAAAGCATGACCCAATATATCTGAGGAGCAGATGGAAACTCACCTTTACTTGTCGGGCCTGGCTGATAACACAGGGCAGGCTAAACAACTGCTGTACAAATGCTTTAAGCTCCTCCATAGTTAGCTTGGTCCGTGTCCTTCCACTATCTTGGCTCTGTCTGCTGTATGAATGGACATAATTAAACAATATTACGTGAGAGAGAGGATGATGATTCCTGGATTTACTCCCAGTGACAGAAAGCTATCAAGATTACTGAGAAGTTACAAAAAAAAATTCCATCACTTGAGAACTCAAAAAACCCAAACTCCACAAGAATTCCAAAATCTTGAAAACTAAATTTAATCTAATACCTCTAAGAATCTTCAAGAGAATTTACCCTGCTTTTCAGAGGTAGGAAAGTCTAGACGACTTTCAAATTGGGTTTGTTCCAAATAGGTAAAAGAACATAGCCCCAGAAAGCTTGCTTTAGGCAGCTCAAGAAGTTGACTGCCATGACAGGCACTGACAAGAAGTCTCAGGTATGTAACAGCAACAAGCTCTGAAAAGAAGTCTTATTTTCTAGAGCACTCTCTCTTGTAGCCAGAGAACTGTTGAAACTGGCCTTGCAACAGCAAAAGACTGCTACCAAGTAGGACATGTTCTGCAAATACATTTCCATTAAATATCACTCACAGCAAGTATCACAAGCCTGCTGAATGCAGTAAAAGACTTAAAAGTGACACACTGCACAAATTAAACACTTGGTTTACATATCACTGACAGGCACAACAATTTCACAAGCAGGACAGATTTTAAACACTGAAGAGTGGTTCCCTGCTAATGAATCTACATTTTATTACTACGGAAACATTAAAGAAAAACAAAATTCAATCTTTCAACCTATGGACTTAAATGTAATTGTAAAAGTAAAATTTAGATGAATGATCAAATATAATTACACACTACATAAAACACAGAGGGGAAAAAAAGAACACTGCAGGCTTTGACTAGCTACGACAGACAGTAAGAAGGAGCGGTGGCTGCACTGGACCTGCTGGGCCTCCAATACTCCTGCGCGAGAGTGAACGGGGTGCGGCGCTCCAAGAGACACCACGGCAGGAGGGCACACTCTCTGAAACACCGCACTGGCTTTCTGACCCTAGCCCAACCATGGACTGCCACAGCACGAGATGCTGCACAAAAAGAGACAACTATCCCTGCCTATGGAAACTCACAACTTTTAGCAGCGGGGAGAGAGATAGGATTGGAATATTGGACACATCTTCACAGCTACACGTTACCTATTTCTCAGGTTTATATATAATCAGATGCATAAGGGATAGATTTTCTTTTGCTACATTTGACCATGAGTTTATCGCTGCTTTAATCCCTGCCAAATTGTTCTGTTTGAGCACTCATTTTAATTTGGTTTTTTAATAACCTTATCCTTTGTGTAAATGTGATCCTTTGCAATGTATTAAACATCAACATAAATGTTAAAAGAAGAAGCTGAACATGACCTCTATATTTAAATTTCCTAATGCTGCTCATGGAATAGGTTTAAAAGTCTTTCTCAAACCTCAATTTTGTAACATACTGCTATTCAGCATACAACAGCCCTCAGATGTATATACAAGTCCTTTTTTTTCCCCCATGGAATTCCTTTCAGCTTTAGATCAGACACATCCTTGAAATCTGTCAAATCTTTCTACCCCTTGTGTTTCTTGGGACAGTGCTGGAAATCCACCAAATAATTAACTGAAGGCAAATCTGTTGAGAGAAGGCTGACACACTCCAACAGCAGGAGGAGGACGAAGCAGCAACAGACCAGAAACAGCTGGGAGCTACCAAAATAATTAAACTTCACTAGGAACAGGGCAATGCAAGCCCTGTAGCATTCCTTCCATCATCCAGACCAGAGTTCTAAGTGACCACACCCCTGTGGTAGTGGGATTCTACAATGATAAAAAACAAACTGGAGAGCCTTCTTTCCCCTTCAAATACAGCAAAAATGCTTCTCTATTTTATAACAGCTTTCCAATTACATCAGATATTATACTTGGATCTGTGGTGTAACTCTAACATTTCAGTGTTCAAGTTCAAGCAATTATGATATGCAGTACGTTCTGTGTAGCAAAGTTGGGTATTATAATTAACAAGATATTGACTTTTTACTCCCTCCCTTGAGAAGTCTTAAGTTATACAAAAAAACTACACATGCAGAAAAAACAACCAACTACAAAGCCAAATCTTAGAGGAAATGCAAGCTATAAAAGCTTACTATACAACCGCTAGCACAAGAATTACAGTCACCTGATCAAATTCTTTTCTATGGGACTTTTATTCAGTGCACAGAATGCATAGGAGAGAAGGAAGAACACGTTGCTGAAGGCTCATGACAGCAGAACAAGGGGACACATCCAGCAGATTGCTGAGGTAGGGCCAGTGGACAGAGTAATACTGAGGCAGCCACAGGCAAGGCAGGCAACACAAAGAACTAAGGGAGTCTAAACTGCCAGAAGTCACTGAGGCAAGCCACTACTTTGCAGCCACACATCGCTGACTCCCGTGGTCCTTCCCAAGAAGTAAAAGACTAGCTCAAACTCTGGACTGTTTTTGCTCTCTGCACTGCTCTGCTCCCCAAGACCCTTTTGTCCCAGTCAATGCTGGCAAGACACATCTCCTTTGCATCTTCCAGTAACTCCACCAGCATCACAACACATTCTGCAACTTGAGAACAGCTGGCAAAACTATAAATATTTTTGAGAAATGCTGTACCAGAAGATACAACTGCACTTGCCTCACCAACCATAATTGGTATTTCCTGCTTTTCAAGCATTTTCCTTTGCAATCCAATGTTTTAACAGATTTTCTTTCCATAGCTTTAAGCTATGTACTTAACCATGGTACCTAAAACACTAACATTCATGTCAAGACTTACTTTCATCACATTTTTTCCTCTAGTTGTCATTCCCAAAAACTCTCCCACACATTCAGAGAAATACCTGATCAGCGATCAAACACACAACCTCTCCAAAGGATTTCACATTTCAGTATATAAGTCAGCTGAAAACAGTCTGTTTAACACATTCCAACCCAGTGTGCTTTTTTGGCCCTTTGTGTCACTGTATCTGCCTCCCCTACCTCTCAATGAGTCACAGCACTAAGGGCAGGAAACACTGAAAGAAGTTAGTAGGCAGTGAGACCTCAGGGTTCATGCATTCCCAGGTTCAATCAAGTAACAAAACAAACAGATGGAAACTGTTGAAAAAATGCCTGTCCTACCTGTGTTTTTGCTTTTTGCTCAGAAGCAGCTGTGCTACTGAAGCACAGGTCTCTGCTTCTTTCACAGCATCTCTGAGTCTGCGGAAAAGATCATTCTCTGGGTATTTCCTGTCTTCAGCATCCTCCAACATTACTCTCAGCTCAATCACATCTGTAATAATAACAGTACAAAACCAAAAGATTTTAGACTGCTTCAAAGGCCTCCAATCAAGGCTCCAACAGGCTAGTTCAATTTGAAATGCACAATGATGAGTGGCATTACACTCTCAGATTAGCTCATTTCTTTTTTCCACTAAACAATACACAGTGTTTCTCTCATTAGAGCACAGAACAAATGTAGGAGTTTCAGGACATCCTACTATGAACGATAGAAGTCTGACCTTTCTTGTGGTTGAGATTGGCAGACAGAGCCTCTGTAACTCTACTGACCCAAGTGTCATAAGACTGTGCTCTAACTTTCACTCCATACAGCAAAGAAGGAAGGTCTTCTAGTGGGTACCGGTACCTGGAGATATGGAAGGAAAACACAGAAAGAGTATTAATGTCCATACAAAAGCCAGGATATTGTTTATATTGTGTTTTTCCAGCTACAAGGCCAGAAAGACAGAACATGTATAATACCTGCTGCCTTGGAACAAAGAAACAAGCAAAGAGGATAAAAATACTCCTTAAATAAAGAGAACTGTGGCCAAATGTTGTATTTGGTCACTGGTCTCCAGCAAACTATTGTATATGGAAGAAAAGTGGGTGAAAAAAAAATTCTGTGTACCTTAGACACTTCTTCTGCATGGGACATGGACATAAATCAGACGGATGGTATAAGCATACCAGACGCTCAGGATTACAGGAACACGTAAGAGCTGACAAGAAGCACGTGGTTCTGCAAGCTGTGCACTGACGCTCATCATCTGGAACCAGTTCAAATACCTCTTCTTCAGACATCAACACTCCCTAACAAAAAAAATTAGACACTTGCTAAAAACTCTAATCCAGGCCAGGGGAGGGGGAAGCAAAAGTTCTTTTGCAACCAAAGTGAGTGAGTTGTCTTGTTACTCACCATCTGTACAACAGACTCCCTTAACCGTGTCTCTTCCTCTATCATTAGAGTCATCTCCTTGCAGACCATGGCAGCCAGCCCAACATCCAAGCACTCTGGATCTGCAGCCATCTTGAAGATCAGCTCTTCATGGGAGAAAACACAATGACGTCCTAGCCTTCGGTAATGACTCACACACTGACGTCCAATGGGAAGCTACAAAAAACCCGACATCTATCATTCTGGGAAAAGACATTTCAAGATGATCTCTTAGCTCCCACTTTCCTTCCTTTGACAAAACCTGGGAAAAGACTAAGACAGTTGTATCTTATGGGACAGAGCCAATAATAACAACCTTAAATCATGTCACAGATGAGGACAAAGATGATATCCGTGGTGGGGGGCCATCTGCCATAACCTTATGTGCCTAAATTTCAGACACAAGTTTAAGCGTTGTCGTAAGCTCTTTTTACTTACAGTGGAAATAAACAGGCACAAAAAAAGTCATCTGGTCTATGCTAAGGTGAATGCACTGCCCTCTGGATATTACTGTGGTTGGACATAAAAATTTAACACAAGATGCCTAGAGTTAACCAAAATTGATATCACTCATTTTGTGCCTTTTAAAGAAAAAAAAATGTAAAATGCTAGATGAATTTGCTACACAGATTTCTGGTTACATTTTGCATAAGCAAAGGAAATTTCACGTCTGGTGTGAGTTTAGCAGTTTTCCACGGAGGATATACACAGATTACATCATGAGCACAGGAGAAAATAAGAACACTGACACACTGTCAATCCTGCAGACAATTTCTCTGATGAATGAATAAAACTCTCTGATTAAGGACTAAAATTCCTACTTGAAGGTAACAAAAAAGAAGTTAGAGGTAGATTAACTACAGATGAGATTGTAACTTCCAACTGTAAACCCTAGATAGTGAACATGCCAGAGTTTCAGTTTGAAGCTGCTTAAAATTATGTGCTCATCAAGATTATTTTGTGTAATAGAAACTCACATCAGTCTTTAACTGTTGTACCAGGAACTATAAAAGTAAAACATACTATGTAACATAAAAGACTACTCTTCAGATAACAAAGTTACTAACGCTCTCCTTGCAAAGATGACCTAGCAGAGACATAGCAAACATGTACAAAAGAACAGACCCAGTCAGCAGTGCAGAAGTTCACAGCTTCAGCAAAGTTATATCCCTGGTTAAATCCAGAGTGATAGGCACGAGGAAACGTCACAACAAACTCGCCAGCACACTGATTGGTCCTGTATACCTAATACAAGTGAGGATAAAGGGGGAAAAAAAAAAAAAAAAGAAAAAATATGAAACTTGCAACACAGTTTAAAGACACACAATTAAAGGAAGTCTGAGCACCACTTTCTTTATCTATAGAACACGACAGGCAATGTAGCTACCCCAAAAGTGGTAAGGTATGGTTCCGTCTTCTTAAAGTGAATCCTCAATTTATAGCCTTACCCAAAAAGCTGAATATATAAGCCAACAGCTGAAAATTCTCTTTATGAATCCCAAAAGGGATGTTTCTCTATCATCATTTAATCCATCGCACCACAAACTGCAAAAGCTTCTGGAAACAGTTTATGGTTTGCTTTGTTGGGGTATCTGCCAGGGAAGCAATTTATCCTAAGACAAAAGCAAATGATAATGACTGCTGCTTAAAGGTCTGCAGTCAATTATGTTTGGTCAAAAAAGCATTTTGTAATGCTGAGATTTCTACTGAACATAAGACAAGTATTTCACTGTCAAAAGATATTAAAAGCATTTCACAGACAAACTTTCTGCAATGGCAGGGTGTTTTTTGTTTTGTGGTTTTTTTTAATTAAAAATTAAATGTAACACACAATGTACACTTGTTCTATAAGATATTTTATGTAAGAAGCTTGGCACACTCACTTCTAATATAACTTAAATTTCATGGTGAGTCTAGAGAAGATTCTAGAAAATAGCTTTAAAAAACACCGCATAACTAATGAATTGAATACATAAGTGTCCACTATAAAAATTCTTCAGAGTTATGCCAAACCATTGTTAGACAAATCTTGCACAGAATGAAAAAAAGAGTGCATAGGAGTGCTTATGTAAAAAATGCTCATGTACTACTCACTGGTACACCATGTTCCATCAGCACATTGGGGTTCATAATGGTGACCAGCTGATGCAGGAGATCAGGCTGGGATTCAAATAGCTCAGGAGCCAATTCCTTCATCACGTCCTCTAGCTGCTCTGCTGCATGAGAGGGCACGCCATACCATGTCTTCGGCTCTCCCCTAACAAAAAACCACCACAGTAATAAACACATTACTTAAAGGAAAGTAACGGTGCCACTCAACTGCAAAGTATACCTCAAATCTAGCACCACTGTCCACACAAGCCAAATACTTTGCCTATAGACACAAAAAGGTCTTTAATCAACAACCATCTCCTTCAGGATGTATCATTCTAATCTGAAAAATCAATTACACTACAATACAATTCTCAACATACCTGACAGCAGATTTGCCATGACAAGCCTAATGTGGAAGATAATTGTCATTTACCATGCTCTAAAGGGACAAAATGGACAATTATTTTCCTTTAGGAAGAAGGAAGTAAGCTTAACAAACAAAACCTCGGCCATCACAGCTAATGTTTAAAAGAAGAGAGATCACCGTATTTCTCACTTAATTAGGCTTGGAGTAGTCCTATTCCCGAAACCAATGGAATAGTATATCAGCTAAGCAGAAGTGGAAAGAATAGAACACCAGACAGTACAACGAAATACAGGCAATACATAACCAATTACTGAAAACTAGCGGTCCACCGGACTCTTAAGAAAAAAAATGCCTAATGACATGAATTAGTTAATTATGAGGGAAGAAAGAGATTAACAAGACCAAAACTAAACAGAAAATTACTTGAGAACATATTATTCCAGCCCTTCCAGTCCTGTGTTAACCAAACTAAACTGCAATCACCTAGTATCTATTGTGCTGAGGTTTATTTTTTAATTTTATTTTATTAAGAAGTACAAGCAGTAGTCTGCTGAAATATCTGAAACCATTTACATAGCACTATTTAAATGTATTAATAATCTTGTCACCAGCCATCCCAAAAGTTAGATGAGGCACAGTGCAGCATTTTCTGCGGTTCCTACAGGCTTCAGTGACACCTGCTGGTAGGACACAGCTAGTAAAGCCCAGTAAATTACTACTCCTCTGCATATGGGCTGCTAGAACTCACTAGCTGACACAAAACCCTCACATACCGATCTTGTTAATAGCATGCTGAGGTCAATAACTGAACTCGAAACAAAATTAATCCCCCGCCTGAGCCTGTGGATCTGATCTTACTAGCAAACATGCTTCTCCAGAAACGTGCAATCACAGTCTAAAGGCTATCAACTCATCTTTACCAGATGTACAACATTCTATTCTGACGGGGTACTTCCCACAGCTTCCCCCTCCTGCCCCCCTGCTCCATCCACTGTGACTGAGCATGATGGACTGAGAACACTGCAATGCAAATAGTTAATCTGTCACGGTTCTTCTTTTCAAACACAAAAGCTGAATACCAGAACACTTCTAGGGTTGTTCTGAAAGTCAGAATTACTTTGAAATTTCTCTTCTCTTGAATAGGAGTATTTCTGTGTATACATAGATCTGCTGCTGAATTGTCAGCTCTGATGCCTGTGTAAGCCATGAGGCAGCAGCCTCCATTTCCAGCACAGGGGCATACCAACTTTAAATCATAAAGCAGTGAACCAGTGAACTGTAACTCAGTTCAAAACCAAAAGCTTTCTTAGAAAAGATGTGAGCCTGTAAAGCATGATTTCACAGCGACGCTGGATTTTTGGCAACACAAGAATATTTAATCAGCTAATGAAAAACACTGAAGTGCTTAAAACAGTATCTGTATTCATTTTTAATCAGCCTCAGCTAAGAATATGGATCGCTCATCACATTTAGCTTTTTCGTTAAAAATGTCATCAGTGTGCATAGGCGGTTTCAATTAGAACTACAAATTTACTAACGGCAAACAGGGCAGTGTAAGGTAGATGCACAAAGGAGAGCCCATACCAATGCAGGTAGTTGATGGAATAGCTCCAGTGATCTTCAATATGCCAGCAAAATGAGGAGAAGCACATCCCTACGTACAGCCAAGGTACCTTCATGCCAGAGATATCTGCATTGATGTGAGCAAGGACTGATTGTTCTAGAATTGGCATGTTATTCAAGTTCCAACCAGAAAGAGCATAATCCTGCCAAAAAAAAGAGAGAAAATTCTGAACAAATCAGGAGAACATAAGGACACCAACTCCAGAAAAGAGAAGTACAAAGGAAGAGATCAGCCTATCTGTTTCTGTAGTAGACAGTGGATAATACCATGCAACAATGAAGCATCAAAACTAGGAAATAATTCCTTAAATACCTTAGCAGTTAATCAGACTAAGATTTAAGGCCAGTCCTGGTATTTCAACATACATAGCCCATCTTCTTTGGATCAAGGCTTATATATTTAGGCTTTGAGTGTGTCCCCCCCTCCAAGTTTATAGGTTTCATGCTTTTCTAGTGCAACAAAATAGCAGCAACACTAGTAGAAGAACAGAAGATAGAAGTCTTCAATAAAACAGAGTAACTTAAGATTGTAAATGATGCAGTGAACCTTATGTTATTATTTCAGCTTTTTTAAGATGTGCTTTACTGCACTGCAATTTGTCTTGATCTTCTTTATATATTACTTTAGAAAGTTTTCTCAAGAGAAGAAATTCCTACACACTCATTTCTGAGAAGACAGCACAAGTTAAGCAATTCTACCTTTACTTTCAAATACACACAATTTGTACAAAAAAACGAGAATCCGAACAAACTGCCTTAAAAGCTCACTACTGTGCTTTAGTATTAGTCTACTTTCCACCTTAAAAAAAAACCTGTTAGCACAGATTCACAGTCATTTTAGGCATATCCCATAGTTGCTGAAAGGACTGGTCACTCCCTCAGCTCAGCCACACATTCCTGCTGTTTCCTTTGCTCTGACACTATAGAGACAATGCAGTGAGTCAGATGACTTAAGTGATCTGGCTAGAAAATATTTTTTTAAAATTACTACTTTAATACAAATAGATCAACAAGCAGTTCTGACTCACTAAGCACCTACACAACCACTGCATAGCCAAAGGTACAGGTAGGAAGGTGCAGGTATGGGTGGAAGACGATAGTGAGCAGGATTACCTCTTCCAGTGAGCAGTATAAATTGATTTGGGGCTATGCAATCATGAAAACACACCTTTACTCTCATTTCCTCTGAATTTAAACATATAAACAGCCAGAAAATTGACACACTACAGTAAGGTCTCAGTGAAAATAGGTAATATACTTACCAAATGTTCTTTATAAAATTTCTATAACAGGATGATGTATCTACATCTTTTCATTCTTACAGTATGCACAGTCAGAGAAACAAGCTACATCCAATTAATTTGTTTTACCTATTATGAACCTCCTAAGGAGGTTAGAATCATGTTTCTGTAGCTAGCTCTGTAACAAAAAGGTTCAGAACAAGAAAGAAAAAAAAAAATCTTATCGGTCTCCCCATACTCAGACATACTGTAACAACTTGCACATTTTTGCCTGCTAAGATTAAGTGATACAAAACAGGTGTGACTTAAATCATGAAAAGCAGCTTAGCTATCAGCAACCAGATCTGTAAAAGAACCTAGAATATCAGATTAATGCCCTGCTCAAAAGGAATGTTAAGTGCACGCAAAAGCCTTAAGCAATTTCTTCATGAAAAAATCCACTCTGATTTCTGACCTAAATTCTTAATGTGAAATCTTACGCAGGGCAAAGAATGGGTTCAGTTACCGTATCCTGTTCCTCACCTCCTCCTCTGGCATCAGCTTTCGTCGGCCATCCTTCACTGGGAAGCCACTTCCAAAGTCCTTGGATGAGATATCAGCCCCATATTCCACAATGACGTCTTCCTCTATGCTGCTCACCAATCGCCAGAATTCTTTTTCTACCAGCTCAGTGGGAACCATCTGAAAGCAGAAAAGGTGTTAGGGTATGTGCAGATAAGACCCAACATAAAAGTTACCATTCAAGCAGTAAATCATTACTAATCTTCCATGAATTTTCTAACACCAAGGCCACTCCCTCTCTGCCCTCCATCTCTTCAAAGTCATACAGTTTGGTCTGTATTCCTTAGTAGTGGCTGCAATGTAACAGAAATAGGATGCTACATCATAAGGGATGGAATGAACAAAAAAAGAAGATGCGGTTACCAGAAGTACAGCTAAAAAGAAGGGGAGAAGGAGACAGCCAGCAGAAGCCAAGCAGCAAACAGAATGAACAGCATGTAAAGTCCAAACCGTTTCAGAGGATAATGACCAGAACTTCTGAGTAACAGTAAGGAAATTCAGGTAGAGAGTTGTGTTCAAGAGTGTAGTCTTCATATAACTCATTACAACTCCTACTTATATGCATTTATTTATGAAGTTTATTTGTAAAATAAGCTTTGTTCCTTGCTTTGCTCTGTGTCCTGAAGTTGTACCATAAATTGGTGTCCTTAAAAAGGTAGAAATTTTAGCAAGAATGCCCATAAATTACCAAAGAACCCTGAGAGGAGGAGGAGTTTGGTGCTGCATGCAGTCTACAGGACAGTGGAATCACAAAGTGTGCCAAAGCAGAAATGCCAGTTTTAAAAATGCTGCTGAGATGCAGAACAAAAAACAAAACAAAACAAAAAACAACAAAACACCCAACAAACCACAAAACACGATTATCAGACAGACTCAGTCTGTTGACTTATCTACAAGAAAAGACTGTAACAGGGAGGAAAACAACAATTTATCCTCTGAACAAACTAAACCAAGACAAAAACCACAGGAAGGGCAGGAGAAAGAACCTTTTGCCCAAGAAGCACAAGATGCTTGGTTCAATTAATCAAAAAGGGCTGGGATTTAACTGGAGTATGGCCAATAAGGTATATCCCAATAAGGTATATCCTAACAAGCAATAAAGCTATCTATCCATCACAGGAAAACAGTGAAATGAACTTGAAATGAGACCAGATGCCAGAAAGCTAAATCATTTGTTTACACGTTTGAAGCTTATGGTGCCTCTTTAAACAAAGCTAAGATGCCTCAGAAAAAATCCAGGATCAGCTGAAACCTCTTGTCTTCTTTCCCTGCAAGGAATCACAACAA
Organism: Nipponia nippon; assembly: GCF_047370975.1. Classification (NCBI taxonomy): domain Eukaryota; kingdom Metazoa; phylum Chordata; class Aves; order Pelecaniformes; family Threskiornithidae; genus Nipponia; species Nipponia nippon. Next base: position 67,989,025 of record NW_028262347.1, read on the forward strand.
AAGTTGAAACTCACATGGACTGGCATGTTGAAATAATCAGACTTGAAGTTATCAGCCATTTCACCAAAGCTCTGGAGAGTATATTCCCTGACTGCTTGTTCAAATCCAAAGGCTTCACGGGGTTTGTTGCATTCCTAGGAAATGGAACATAAAAATATTGATTCCTGCAGCAGATTATGACACAGCTACATTTTTAGCAAAAAAACCTATTATCCATCTGACTCCTTACCAAACACAATAAGCTATCAGTTTTGAGTGCTTTTCTCAGCTGAGGAAGTCCTACCACAACGGAAACAGAACAGAATTCATTGTACAGAAGCTAATCTAACACGGTAAACCTCAAGCTACACACTTCTGCTTTCCTGTCCAAAACTAAGTTTCATCACCTACTACTGCCAGCCACAGAGTAAGACAGAGCACAAGAAGCTTAGACAGCCATAAGACATTTCTTAGGCACACTGGATTCAAGCACCTGCAGAATAACTGCACAGGAACAAACCCTGCAAGTGCTTCAGTCCTATCAAGTCAGCAAATCATCAACTGATTTGGTGCTGTGAAAGTATACAGAAGGAAAGAGGAAGAAGGAAATTAAAACAATGCAATGCAGCTAACAACAGACGTGGTCCATCTGACAGAAAACCTTCAAGTCTTCCACTGTTCTATCCCCATTCACCCCAAGAATGCAAAAAATACTAGTTCACACTTCAGCTACTCTCCCCACCCATTTCTACAGTGTCCTTTTCAGCCCCTTTGTATCTGACACAATGTTTATATATACAAGACATTTGAACACAACCATGACATAGAACTATCTGGTAGTCAGCTGTTCAGTCACAAGGAAACAGGACTGGAAAGGAATTCAAGAAATCAGTAGTTTCTTTTTCTTCAAGAGGAACTATCCTTAGACTATGCTCAACATTTATCAAAGTAGTTCTTAAATGGAGCCTGCAACAGAGAATCTACATCTGTAAACACTGTTGACCTGAATATAAGAGCCCTCACCCTGTTCTTCCTAGCTTCTGTTCCAGCACCCTGCTGTTAACATTACATTAAACATCTGTGCACAATTAACATTTAAAGTAAAAACTGAGGCAAAAAGCACTACTGAGCATCTCAAACATCTTTCTGCTGTTACTTGTTTACTCTCCATTACATAATATAGCTAGGTTTTTTCCCTTTTTCCTCTTACTTTCAATGCATTTCCAGAATTTTTCAAGTGCTTTCTGTATAATTTGCTAGTAACAACTTATTTAGCACCTTAACTTTCCTGATTTTGTCCCTACATGCGTATTTTTTCCTTGGCAACATCATATCCCTGTTTTTACTAGTAGTAGTAGCACTGAAATTTCTTCTGAGTTTCCACATTCTTTAACCACTGCAGTCACTATATTTACTACTATATTCTCTAAATTACCTCCACATTGGATTGCTGTAGTTTGTTAATACTCCTTTATTGCTTTCTCTTAAGGGAACAATAAACAAGCAGCTTAATCCACTCTCTGAGCGGCAGCCCAAAGGGTTAGTTGCATCTTTTCCCCTGCCTGTAAACTATAAATTTCCACCTCCCTCACAACAGGATTTGCCCGAGTTCATCTGACAATCTAATCTCTCTTGGTGAAGGGTTAGAAAGCAGCGAGCTGATCCACCTCACTATGTGGCTGCACAATTATTCATGCACCACCATAAAGAAAACAGCAGAAGCCCACAGCGGAAAGGGTTTGGGGAACGTGTGGGGAAATAGGCATATGTATGCATGACTGCCCCTTTTGGAAAAAACACAGTCTAAAAAGTTAAAGCCAGTCACAAAATTACAGATTTAGAAACAGTAAGCTTTTTTCCTCTGAATCCTACATCTACCTATTTCCCGAGCTTGCAAAATTTGTTTTCTTAAGACAAATACCAAGCCAATCAAAGGATGTTCACCGCCTTTAGGCTGTTGATCAGTCATCCCTTGGAACTTGGTAGCTTTTCTTTTTTGAACACTGAAATTCAACTACCTTCCACTTTTGGAGCCTCAACAGTTCCTTTTTCAGTCTAAAGCAAATCTACAATAGCTACAAATTTTTAAATTGGTTCTTTCACTCCCTGCTACAAGCTATTCTGAACAATGCCATGACTTCCCAATAATCAAAGCTCCCTGTACACACTTTGATTACTTCATAGTTTACAGAATGTCTCATCGTTATGCTGAAACACCTATCACAACCCTAGTTCTCACCTTAATTTCGCACTACCAGCTTATCAAATTGAGTTTCAGCTCTCGGCATACGAAGGTCAAAGTTTTAGCTGTCACACGGCTGTATAACAAACACAGGTTATGCTCAAGCTCTAGAAGGAAGATTTCTCTCTCCTTAAGGCTCATCAACCAAGAACAGCTGGAGATTCACAGCTCATCCTGACAATATTCCAAAATTATGGCTTTTACCCAGATGGAACGGCATTGAGCTCAACTGCTCTTCTCATCTTTCCAGGAATACAAGTAGACATAAAAAGCTTGAGTAGTTCTTGAACTGTACCTCAGCAACGCATTTCGGACACCTCCAGTCACCTTTGGGTACATCAGGTAAAGGAGGAATCAAGCAAAAAGTGTGATAGCTGTCATCACATCCATCACACAGTAGAAGTTTGTCCTCATTATTTCCTCTGCCACAGAATAAACAAACATACAGATCAACCTGTGGAGAAAAAAAAGGAAAAAAAAAAGAAGTTACAAAAAGTTTCCCCATCCAGAACCTGCCTTCCTTAAACTAAGGAACAAAGGATGTCATCCTAAAAGTCTGATAATATGAACATCAACACAGTCTCCTCTGGTTTTTGAGAAGCATTGATAATGAACAATTACGCTTCAATTTCCCAAAGCAGTAATACGTGGGAGGCAAGGGGACTTTGGATGCTGCAAAATAACTATCCAGTTCAGCTGGACAAATGTTTTCTATATAACTCAAAGAAGCATCTCATTTATGTTATTCTAAGACAAAAGAGTAGGTTACAGTTTTTAGAACTTCATGTTCTCCCTTTCTTTGGACGTCTCTCATGTAAAACAATTCAAACAAAATCCCTATGAAGAGCACATGGCTGACGAATATCTCCAAAAACTATTCCAGAAACATACATGCCATCATTTACAACAGTACAGTGATTATCTCTGCAATGGAAAAGAAAAAGTAACAAAACCCACAAACCTACAGATTTCAATCTAAACATCCAAGCAGAAGGGAAGGAAACTGCATGTAAAGGTACCAACTTCTTTTTTTCTCCAAAATAAAGGATAAAAATTCCAAATGATAAGAGAGAAGTATTAATTCCAGTAAAATAGCAAACAATTTTCGCAGGTGTCTGTCCAAGATAATGTCTCAACAAGAACAACACTGACTGGAAGATATTCTCAGGGAACAAAGAGAAAACCATATCAACAGGTTTCAAATTTTCTTTGCTGTTGCTTCCTGTATTGTCCAAACCACTTTTAATTTAATATAAGCATTTAATATAGTACTGAAGATCTGTAACATAATCTAAATGAAGAAACTGTGTATTACTTTATCACAGCTAAAAAATTATCTGATGTATAAATTTTTTAATAACAACATGAACTTCATGAATAACACTTGCTCCAAATTCTGCTACTACTCCCGTCAGTCACTGGGCACTCCAGGCTATGCATACTTCTTCCATGCAGTTCAAAATAACACCAGAAGTGGTGGGGTTGGTTTTTGGGAGTTTGTTATTTTCATCAAGATGTCACAAGAACATGTGCTTTTCAGCTGATTAGGTTCACACAGCTGTGTTAAATAGTTGATGTCAACCCCATCTCAGTTACACCAGCCTAGTTAAGTAGCTAGGTGTAGCTTCCTAGCTATGCAATAATACACTTAAGAAGATTGCTCAGGTTTCTTAAGAAACAATTTTAAAAAACAATGCAGCTCTATTAAGAGACATATCATTTTCCCCTTTTTAAAAAAATCCACGCGCTCACCCTCATGGACTATCACGTCTGTCTAAAACATCAAACTAATTGCTTTTGTTGCAAGTATCTAAAAGGGAGGGAGGGTACCTTAGCAGACATTTCCAGTCTTAGTTTTCTCTTCCCAAAACTAAAAATGAATTAAAATGCTAATCGTAAGAGGAGGCTATTCTATGATATTCACTAGTTACCTATCACTGATATCTTCTTCTCTCCAAATTCATATTAACATATGCAATCTTTTTACGTCAGCCCAAGTGATGATTTGTCAAATACAAAGACTGCATTGAAATATGTATTCACAACAAGCAGATCTGTGATTACACAATAACCACAAATAAGCCTCCTAGCCATGTAACAAAATACAGTAAGACTATGATGACATATAACTATATTTATCGGGGGGGGGGGGGGGGGGGGGGGGATAAAAAGAAGGTGGTGTATTTTATTTCACTGTCAGGATTTCACATAGATAAAATAAATTTCACAGTTAGCATTTCACAAAAAGATAAATGAGGGAGAAGTATAAACAAAACTGCACCACAGTATTTTTCAGACAAAAGTTATGTAAGGCTAATGTATCACCTGTGCACTTCAAAGACTGCTTTCCTTAAAGATCTCTCATCCAAGTATAAAAAAAAAAGTGTGGAACCAAATGGTACTAAGTCACAGACTTTCACAAGATTACAGTTCCAGCAATACAGTTCCAAAATAGCAGTTCCGTTGCTACAGAATTTTCATTTTCTCTTATAAATAGGAGTAAATGGAAAGAGTAAACAAATCGAGTTTTCTATAAAGAAACAGAGACTAGACAAAACATTTTTAAATAAAAGCATACTTTAAAAATGGTCACAACACTTACACAGCCTAGGAACACCATATACTCTGAAGTAGTAGCACAATTAAAAAAATTCAAGTCACACAAATTCTAACTTAGCTGCAATGGCACAGTGATGTGTTTTTTAAATATCCAACTTCTCCCACATTTTTTCCCCAGGAGGCATTTCCATATATAAAAATATGATTACTAGAGACCTTCGGTTGCCTTGGCCTTCTATGGTTGAAATTTAAAATAAGCTTTTGTAAGTGTTCTCAGACTAAGAAAAAAAGAACAGCTGAATTATTGGTGAAGAGCCTAATTCTTAAGACATTAAAAGCATGCACCTTCATTCATGGTTGCATACACGTGCTAAATTATGACATTTTAAAAGTAAAAAGTCATGTGCTATGCAAGCCATTAAGAACAACTATACACTGCCCTTCCATGGCGAAACATCAGAGCGCTAAACATTTCATTTTTCCCCTTCAGGGTTTCTCTTGTGTGGACTTGTATAATACCTAGTTTAAACTCAAAACAGAAAAGACATGAAAGCTGGAATCGCTAAAAAACAAACTCCTGAAGTACTGGAGCACCTCAAAATACCTTGTAAGGAAGAGAAGTAGTATTATAACTGTTCTACCAGGGGGAGCTCAAATAGAAAGTGAGCTACTGAAGGCATGCAAGACGCATGTGGCAAAGCAAGCCCTCAAACCCATGATCAGCAAGTACCTTCATGTTGCAACATTCTTCCTGGCTGAAATATTAAAACAGAAACCTACAGCATAGATTAATTTTCAAAATACTGTTCATTCTTCCCATAACAGTACCATCTGCTGCAGTGTCCACCCATTCATCTATTGGGGGGGGGGTGGGGGTGTGTAGTGTTTTAGAAAAAAAAAAAAAATCAATCTTAGTAAATCAATTAATTTCTTATTATCAGAAATCACAGCAAAGGAATGAAACTTACGAAGTTGACAGAAAGAGTTCCTTTGCGTTGCCTCATCTGCATTCCAAATGCTTCTGATCTGGTTCCCTTCCGTCTTCGTGTCACCTCGTCTTGAAATAAAATAAAGTTAAATGTTATTAATATCACATCAAGACAGACTTAACTTGCAAAAACAACACAGATATCCAGCCTGGCACCTTGCCTTTCATATCAGAAACTGGCAGTCCAAAGAAAGCAAAAATGCCTTGTTATACCTGGCCAATCTGAAATAAACAGGGATTAGGAAAACATATTTTGCTTATCCTCACAGGTGATCCCAATTGCCTCACAAAACAGAGTGAATTACAGTCATAATTTGTGTGCTTAGCTGGTAGGATCAGTTTCAGTATTGTCAAATCCTGTTTTCCCTTCCAGTCACTCAGTTCATGCAACAGCTGCTTAATTGTTACTGTTACTATATAATACATGAAGAGCTGAAACTATGCCAAGTTACACGAAGCACCCTGTAAATCTTTCTCATGAATGAAACCCTAGAATACTTAAGCTTTCTTCTTCCAGTTATAATGATTTGCTTACTTCTTAATGTTACCTCTAGAGACATTCAGAAAGATTTAACAGCTTCGTTACTATATAAAATGATGAGCCCAAGATTTAATTACCCTCTTTATCCTTTGCTCCCAATGCCAGTCCCATCATCTTGGGTCCAGCTCCAAAGATCTGCAGCTTCTTTAGTTCAGTATTCCTACTCATTTCTCCTGCCTCCGCCTAAAAATAAAAACAAGACCACATCAGCACAAACCATCAATATTTCCCCTCCAGGTCTCTTCATAATTTGTTTATATTCCACTCTCCCACAACATCTGCTCATCAAAGGAAACAGAGGCATGAAAAGACATGCTTTTCTGTTCCTAAAGCCAATGAACAAATGCAAATGGAATAAAAGACAGCATTTTTGTCCCAACTTTCCAAATTATTTCCCATTTAGTATTACAGATATACTACAGAAACTCACCTATACAGCAAATAAGACGACTAGGTTTGACATTTAGCAAAAAATAAATAAGAATGCCACAGCAGTATTTTCCAAAATCACCATGATTCAGCCAAGTGCTTGGATGTTAAAACATACACTGTCCCAACAAAATTTTTTTATCTGCTTCCTCGAGTAGACACATACACTTGACACTAATGAGTTCCAACCTACTTCCTTAAGCTTGACTGCTCACGGGTTTATTTGTGATGAAATGTTAGGAGTACAACTCTGAGATCACAGCTACTCATGCTGCCCTTGCAACCTCAAAATCAGAGATGAAAAGACCCATTAGGTGACAACTCCACGCCCCTGCCCGCGTTGTTTCCTGAAGCATTCCGGTCAACCCAACTCCTTCCCGTTTCCCATTACTGACCTACCTCACTTTCCCACAGCACTGCCACTCACAACAAAAAGAACCTCCATACTCCGTTTTTATCTGCAACGCAATCACCCTGGTATTTTTACGTTGCCTCCTTATACTTTGAAAACGTTTTCTAAGCCGATCTAGAAGGCCACCAAATTCTCATCATTTGCAATCTTCCTCCTCAAATTCACTCATCTCAAAAGATCTCGGCAAATCTAATTCCAACAAGGTTATCTTCAAGTAACTTACTGATAATACTTCACCTGTTATTTTCCACACAGTTATGGCCCGATACATCATGCATGAAATAAGCTCCCTTGGGGTGACGTGTTCAGTTTTTAATCAATAGAAAAAAAAAAAAAACCACAAGTTCAAATGCACTTGCAATAAAGCTAAAAGAAAGAAGATAATTTCCATTTGTTCGCTCTAAATCAGTTGTTTTTCTTGCTTCTGGAACACATTAAAAGAGATATCATTTCCTAGGCATCATTACTCTAAGGAATTTTTAGCGATATTTAGAGTCCCTGTTCCCACTGAACCGTGTATGCAGTATGCTAATCGGCATCTTTCCAAACTGATTCTTGCCGATATCCTAGTTTTGCACATTTATGAATTCTATGTTGCTATTAAATTATTTTCACTTTAGGTATATGTTACCAACTCTGTAATCCCACTCTGAAATTGCACGCTAACTGGCAAATTTTTCTCAGAAATTCCTCACTTTTTGGCTAACAAGCCATAAGGAAACACTGACTTTTTTGCTGTACAGGAAAGCCTACCACCTGGCGACTTCATAGTCTCTCAGGTCCCATTTGAAATTCATTAACAGTTCATTCATTCTCTCAACTAATAGAACTTGACAGAATCAACCCACATTACATTTCTTAGCACAGTACAATTTTCCATCATTTCAGCAATATTTATGAATGATCTCCACAATTTCTCTCTCCTGCTATTGTGACCTAAGATAATTTTCTCAATGATACCGGAAAAATAGTTTTACTATCGTATTTAGTAAAAGTAAATCATTAACGTGCAGCAAGCTCTCTTCAGTTTTATAGCTTTGTTTAAAAATGCATTACCTAAATGTATTTTCCTAACTCCATCACCCAGATTTACCTGGCTTCCACTAAAATCTAAGTGGATGCAATCCATTCATGCTCAGGTGGAAAAAGCTATACAGTTTTTAAAAAGAACAGGTTGCATATTGAAATGGAAATGTTTTTTAAAAATCAGATTCCAGTATATCCTTATGAACACTGCCAGAATATTCATAGTTTAAGGTGTGAATGCCAGAAGCATTCAGAAGCCTCAATGAGTAGTCTTTCTGCGGTATCTTTTAAGACTGTATAAAACCACAAACTCAAAACTGGGAATGCATGGAAGCAGAAATCTTGCATTTCTTGCCATTTTCTCATTGCTAACACCACAAAACTCCATGACACTTTTGCATTATGTTTTTTCTATATAAGCAAAATGAACTCAATTAAACTGCGATTCTATACTCAGCTCCTCTTTTTCCTGAAGGATGCAGACATATTTTTCTTTTACCTTCTCAACTGAAAGTACAACCCAAAGGCTTTTCTTATATATGGGCGAATCCTAATAACATGATCCAGTTACACTGGATTCACACACTAACTTTTTCTGTTGTCCTACCCTCATCAACTTTGAAACATTCGCATCCCCACCCTTCCATCCCCAACGCGCAAGACCAGAATAGTTACAACCAAGAATCAAAGTATTTATTATGTGTTTGGGGCATTTGTCAGCATCTCCCAGAGTTCTTTTGTTTCACACAATTACTCCCATGGAAGGAAGTCTTTCAAATTAAAAAAAATGGAAGCTTATTTCATTAATTCTGTTATTCTGCAATCAACCAGATTTGTAAAAGAAACCTGAAAGCAGATATACTACTTAGAATTTATTTTAATTTTTCATAAAATTCTCTGGACCTTAAGTTAATGTCCTTTGAAAAGATAGCACTTCATTATCTTTTTGTTCCAGTATTGCATTTCTCTACCAGAAATCATCATGATGTAACCTCGTTAGACAAATCCCTTGCCAGTTAAAATACACCCTAACAGATCATCTATGAAGATATACTACTCTCTTCTAAGAAAGAAGTATTCTCCTAAATTTAACCTTTCCTTAAGGTTATTATCTTCCTAATCTGAATTCTTTCTACTTTTTGTTGTCCTTTTCTTTACAAGCCTTCAGTAATTCAGTTGCCCTTCTTCAGTTTTTATTTGTGATAGCTTTCTTCAGAGAAAAGGGAAAGAGAATGAAGCACTAAGTTTATTTTTTAGCAGAATCTCTCATCACCAAATTATCTTCTTCCTATTCAGAGACAATGTATTCAACTGTCATTTGATTGTAGTATCCAAAGATTCCCAACCCATCCTTCAAAAAGGAGAATTCTCATTCCCTATTTTCTTTCATTTTTCACTTTCTCTAAAAATTCAAAAATTTGCTTTTTGAAAGTCTGCCACCCCCTTCTACTGCTTGGGATCTTTGTTTATTTCTGTAATTTCTGATTACTATCTTTATGCTTTCTTATTCATCACCTATTCTCAGGTAAGTTATCTGCAAGAAGAAGACGCAGAGCATTTTTGGAAAGTACTTTTAGCACTTGGAAAAAATCTACTGAGATGCAGAGGTCAGTGTAGTTATCCATGCTCACTACCCAGGCACTGGACTACTTGGCACACTAAGCACAAACCATTCAGATGTTTCAGCTAGAGCAGAATGACATTTATTTAACAGGTTTTTACATTACTTGCATATTACCTGTTCCCTGAAGACTACACAGACAATCTCTGTTGTCTGTGTAAATTCCAGGCATGCACTTCAAACAATAGACAGAGTCCTGTCTACAATAAGGAGGTGCACTGAAATCTGGAACAATTTCTCAACATTTCCCAGATATTTACACTTCTACCATTTGGTGCTACTGAAGACAAATCTGTTTCTAAATACAGTTCCAGAGTTGACTTAAAGTTATACGTAGCTTCCAACACAGCCAAAAAATACTTCTCCTAGCTATGCAAGCACGTTGAGTTTTTCCTGTATTAAAGAACTCATTTCAGCCACTTTAACAACTGTAGTGCTTAAAAGATACCATGGCCACAGGGCTAATAAAAAGTATTTAAAAAAATACAATATATACATATTTACTTTTCATAGACGATCCAAGTAAAATAATATGATTTCCGAAATGCAGGCTCTTTAAATGAAATGAAGCAGCTATACTGTGCCAGGATAACCATAGAATCATTTTTTCCAACAAGGAGAAATGAGAAGTACCATTATTCCACTGAAATTAGCAGGAGAAAAGATCCCACAGGATCTTAATAACATAGCAACACTTTGATACCATGTATGAGAAAAAGGTCATACCGGTATTATCTTACAAGATTCATTCAAATCCAAAGCAGAATTCCACATAACAAATGACTGCTACAGTTCCTGCAGCGTTCTCAGTTTTTCTGGATAGCTCGCTAACAACACGTGATTCGAGAGATCTAGTAAGATCACAGCCTGCGACTGCTTGTGTGATGCATTGTTATATGGCTATGATAAATAACACTGTCAGCTTCAGTAAGTTGAGAAAATATGCTAGAAGAAAGAGAGTTTAGTCTAAATCAATCATGACATCAGAGAGAAAGATGAGATTTTATAAAGGATACTAAAATACCTCAGTGACAAGAAAGATGCATTTGAAAAAAAAGCAGTTTAAGAGCATTTGAAAAAAACTTTGTGGTGCTTAAAATAAGTCTAGAATGGCATCAAGCAAGCAGTAAGTTTGTTGCATATAAAACCAGCTTTCACCCATGTTCTGCTGACTGGCCAGCAGGGAGCCACTAGACCTGCTGTGAAGAGCCTTAGGATGACGCCTGCAATAGAAATCTTTGTCAAAAGGTTAAGGCCTGCTTTAAATAGCCCAATAGAAGCAATGGAGCCATGAGAACAAGCCTCCAAGATTATTTCTAATGGTATAGCATTTTAATCGTGGTGATTCAGTTTTAATTGAGATTTACTGGGGAGTACTCCCAAGATTTAATATCACCTAGTAGAATGTCAGATGTTCCTATACCACCAGAAGAAAACAAACTGCTTTTCAGTAGAAAAACTGTGGAAATCCTATACAGTTCCAGCCATCACTGAGCATCCACCCTCATATCTGTTTCATTTCTTCACAAAAACAGTCTGTCCAGCTTGAGATAATTAGCCCCAAGTGCAATTTCCACAATTAATAAAGACTTACCGACACATATTTGCATTTGTATAACTAAATGGCATATTTTAAAAAGTTTTAAAAAAACTTTTCGAACTTTGCGCAAGCAGAAACTTCAAGATCATTTCACAAATGGGTTTTTATCTGCTTAGTTTTCACAGGTATATTCACTACCAAGGTACATAGGCCACTTGTCAATAAACAAAAAGCAGCTTTTGGAAGATTTTAGATAAACCGAGCATCTACCATAAGCAAACCAGGCCTCAGAGAGACATCCGCCTCTGGATTCATTTTATTTAAATGAAGACTGCTTCCTGGCAGTGCTTTTCAGCAGGCTCCTGCAGCCAGACAAAGGCTGTTGCGCTGCCAATGCTGCCGTGCTGATGGAAGGAATCAGTGTTCTCTGTCTGTAAGAGTGAATTAACAGGGGTACCTGAGATTTGACACGCCTGGTTCTCTTCAGCGCAGCGTTCATTCTTGAAGCCTGCTTTGGGGAAGCCTGGGCATCTGAGCTGAGGTCCTCAGCCTCCACTTTTTCCTTAAGGTCCAAGTTTGGCTTTTGGATGCCCTAGAGGATCAGAGCGCAGGACACAAGGTTGATTGATCAGGCAGTGCTGATCATTCCATGGTCTGTGAATCATTCTGTTCACTAAGAAACAGGATGAGTGAAATCACACAGCATTACACATGCCATTTGGACAAGAGGCCAATTAATCCACGCACCCTTCAAATAAGGAAAGTGAATCTCAACTGCCAGCTTATCAAGAGAGAGAGAAAGACTTCTTTCCAATTAATCATATCATCTTTTGCTCTGTTTTCCTTCCCAACAGGGTTGGCCTCAGTCCTATAAAGAAATGGCTATCAGAAAATAAGTACACAAGGTCACATTACACCTTCTAGCACTATTCTGTCACAGGTGAGTATGAGGGCAGTTCTAGGTTTGTTTACACAGCTAAAGCTTCTAAAAGCACAGACCCTATGTCCTAGTTTTGTATGCAATAACAAGCAGCATTCTACGTGCAGTTTGGGTCCCACTCTTCATATCGTGAAAGAGAAGCGTCTCACCATAAGGCTGACCCCAGACTGGAAGAGCTCATAGGGGTATAAGATCCGTTCATAATGAGACTTGAGTAACGACCCTGTGCCTTTTCCTGGCAGGTAGCCAAGCCGACTTGCCACTTTAGACCATTTCTTCTCCTTAGTGACTACTTCAAAGCCTCCTTTGCTGGCAACAATCTGAAAGGCATCAATAAAAATGTTAAATGTTTAGAGCTGCCCTCACCACCTTGCATAAACCAAGAATCAATTAAACCAACCAAATGTTAAAAGGTTCTATTAAAAAGTGACAGAATCTTGAATTTAGTTTTTGTTTCCTGAAGGACTAGTACTTTAATAACTAAGCACTTACTTATCCTCATTACTGAATACATGTAACATGACAATTTTCCTAGTAAATGTAAATTGCATACTGTTCTAGACAGGAGGAGTCCAACAGTTAAGATTTATGACATGTTGGAAAGAATACAAACCCCACCATCAGAACAAACTGAAAAGTTAACTCTCGCCAGACTTGTACTCTGATGCAGAACACAAGTCTGGCCAGAAGTGAAGCCCATTCAAACAGACCCCAGGCAGAAGGGAGCACTGGAGCTCACAACTTCAGAGTTATAGAAACTCTCACAAAACCCTGAATGGAAGAGAGACTACTGTAAAAAGAGGAGAAACTGAATTTACCTTCCAATTAACTCAGTCCCGTTTTTACACCTGACTTCAATTGGTTTGAGTCTAGTAATTCACATGCAGAACTATCACTACTTAACATGTAACTAGTATGTACACAGAATGAAAAACGACAGACCATTTGCCTCCAAGCAATGATCATAACGGCGTATTAGTTGCTTCCTCAGAAACACTGGCCACATTTCCACTGCTTCCATTCCCTGTACAATTTCACTGCCAAGTAGCTTAAAACCCAAATGGATTGTAATTTCATTTATATTATTGTAAGACTAATAGCATTTCTACAACAGTGTAGTTTCGCATTACATTTCTTTACACGAGGACCAAATTTCATGCTTAATGTTTCACAGACTTAGAAACCTCAATGCAAAAACATTTTGTTACTGGAGTGAAATTTATGGTTTATTTTTGACGCTGAGGTAAATTCAAAAGTCTAATTGTGACAGTGACAAATAAATTAGTTAACTCTGGTTCCTCCTATAATCAGATAGCTACATTTAGATAAAACAATAATATTATTGATCATTGTTTTTCCTCATATTTACAGCAAAGTACTAGAAAAGCCATTTTAAATGAAACTATTCCTAAATTTCAATTTATCTTCAAAGTGTCCATGAAAAATTGATTTCTAAAATTATGTACACATGAACAATGTATAGATAGTGGCTAGAGAAACCACTAAGTAACTAAATAAGCTTAGACCTGTGTATCTGCAGTCAAGTAAAATGTTCCAGATCATAACAGTGACCCAGATATTTCCCAGTACCACTATGATATTCTGAATATCCCAACAAACCACCATAGACATGGAAAAAAAAAAAAACAAAACCAAACAAATACTGAAAGACATTTTATCAGCTTTTCTCTGCATTTCATCAGCAATTCCAGGCTGTCCAAAAGACTATGACTTCTTTCCATAAAAATAATATCTATTCAGATCTTTGCATATTTACTTACCTAAAAGAAAGAAATCTTGATGGGGAATGGAAACTGATGCTCTAACCTAGAAGCACTAGAACTACCTTATCTTAATTCCTTACCTCTACCGTATCTGAATTCCTTGCCTTGCAAGAAGAAATCTACCTATTTATATTAACAATCTACCCTTAGCATGTAAGTTTGTAACAGTACATATATTTTCCCAATGCAAAAGCAAATTCCAGAGATTTTATTTGTGTGCAAACTTTGAAAAAACCACACCAAACACCACTGTAGTAATATAAATTTCTAGCCAGCCTTAAGCCTAGCCTGTTTTGGAATTCAATTAAAATAATTATTCCAGAAGTTGACATTATACACTCTCAAAGATGCATGTTTATGTCATGTGGAGAACCTCTATGGGGAGAGAGGAGGGAGAAATTATAACAACAATTCATTACAGAATTGCTAGGTCAGGAGCTGAACTGCATGCAAGTATACCGCTGCCTTCTCAAAAACCACCTCAAACTCCTGCAGCTCTACCATATGTAAAAAATGAGAACTAAAAAGCAAGTGGCCAGCTGACATCAGGATGTTCAAGCTGTATACAAGGTAACGAATACATGCTGTATAAAATCCAACCAAAGGCAATTAATTTAACTGTGCTTGACATGTCTGCCATAACCATTCAATTTAAAAAAAATCTCCTTCACTATATTTTTTTCCCCCACTCCCTCATTTAATCTCCATAGTAATGAGATTAATGCTGTAAAACAAGCCCTCCCTGTTGCTTGGCTTCTTGAACTTGAATGAAAAACAAAGTCCTCGTCTGACCAAGGCCTACAATTGCTTACTCACCTTGCTCAGAGCATAGAGATCCAGTATTTTTCTCTCCACCACAGGGATTTTTAAATTGGATCCCTGGAGTTCCCAAAATTTTGCTAACTGATCCAAGAAGTCCAGCTTCACTCTTGTCATTGCCTGCAATCAATAAAGGAAGAGAAACGCATATGTCCCAAAACAAGCATGACAATACCTTACAGTCCTGGGAAAAAACACAACAAGTTTTTATAGTGTTTACATTTTCAACGTGTAACTTGGCAAGCGAGGTATTTCTTAGACATGTAAAAAAAAAAACCCTACAAATACAGATAAAAAGATAGATATTTACAAACAGAAAACTGTATATGCTTTTCTCTCTGCATTTAAGATCCTATAACCCAAACTCTTAACTAACAATTCCTTGGTTTGAAACCAAAATGCAGACTTCTGAAAAATCAGCATTCCAGGGAGCAACACAAGAGCAATTATTAAAATATACGGGGGGGGGGGAAGTTACAAACAGTTTTTATATATGCCTTAACCACACAGAAGGGCCTCCTTCCTTGAGTATTTTTGGAGTGGTCAAATCACTTTCCATAAGGAGACCCATTTACAAGCCAAATGATAGATGACATTTTGGTATATGAACAGAGCAAGGCTTTGAGAAACGTTGTAGAGAAAAGGGAAAACCAGAACAGAATGGGACTCATACTGCTTTCAAGAAAGCTCCCATACATTTTTGAATCGTAAAATTAACCAACTATAATAAGCCTATAAAAAACCAGCTCATTTTAAGGCTTAAAAGGCATTATCAAGACAGTATAAGGTAACCAGGGGCTTCAGAACAGCAGTAAATATTTTAAGAAAAAAAATTCATTGCCTGTGGAGCTCTGAAGGCTAGACACTGGCTGCTCTTACTACACAACATGGTACTTGGCACTCATTTTAGACATTTCCAGTTGAATGTGAAAAACTCTTGTGGTTATTTTAGGTAATAAAATAAAAAGCAGACTTTTCTCAAAGCCATGGAGAGTTATTTTATATGAACTCTGCCACTGCCAAGTATAAACACTAATGTGGTCTATGGGTTTTTAAAGTCTCCCCCATCCAGAAACCTGCCAAGATGCAAATCTCGAGCAAGGAGACCTACCGCTTTCAGTGCAAACACAAAATTGTATCAACAGTGGAAAAGCTCACCTCCAGTTCATTCAGGCGCTGAATTCGTGGAGTGAAACGAAAACTTTGTACTTCACAGGCAAATGGAGGCTGCCAGTCCTAAACAGAGACAGAAAGACATTTTATTGCTTCAAGAAATTTCTCAAAAAACGCACAAAACAGAAGACCCTAACAACGTCTGAGTAAACAAGCTCCCAATAGTAAATGAGTTTCTCAGTACAACCAGCGATATCATTTTCCAATTTTATGACAGTCTTGTGCTTTTAAAATAATGTTCTTCCCACAATATTTTAGTTAGAAGAAAGAGATTCTCACAGAATTAAAAATATAAAAGAAAATAAAGGTTCAAAGCATTTCAGTATGCATTACCTCATACTTAGATTAAATATGAGAGATAACCAACGAGCTACGGGGTATTTATTTACTTTTTTAAAAGTTCCATATATCCTGCACATTGCAAAATTCTCACCATCAACAGTAACAAACACTAAATAAAGGACATTATTATGCACCTAACTTTTTTCATGTTTGTCTACAGCCATTTCAATAAAGATAAGACCACCAGTTGGGAGTCCGATTCTTTAACAGAAATGCAGCCTTAAATAATGACTTTCTCAACACAGTCAGCAGTCGGTTCAACCACAAGTGCCTCCTAGCCCCATCTCTCAAAACTGTGTTACGACATCAAAACAAGTATAATTCAGCTTTTTAGTACTTTTTAAGAAAGCTTAAGCTATACTAGATTGTCTACCTGGCAGTAAATACAACAGAGTAAGGACACCCCATTCCAGGTGGACAAGCCACACTAAATATTTATTACTTGCACTGCTTCAGCATATAAAGGCCTCAAGCACAATCGTAAAATATTTACAGCTTCTAATAACAGAAAAGAATAATAAATCAGTGAGGTTAGTATAAAATGTCTGATCCAGTCCTTATTGCAGGTTGCAAATCAACCTGACGCATGCATCCTGCAAAACCCTGCAATGCAAACAGCTAAGCAATCATGGAGAAATACAAATGCGTTCAACAGCCAGGAAAGTTCTAGTTATTCTCAATGAACAGGATCTGGATCAGTTTCTTGTGGCCTCTCAACCTAAGCCATTCTGCTTATTTTAGAAAGGGCAGCCCCTTGGAGGTCAAGTTTTCACCATGTCATTAAACCAACTAAACAGATACCAACAACCCAGACAGGTCAGAAGCAGAGGAAGGATCATGAAATCTAATCAGCAAGCCCCGTATCCAAGTTGTTCTCAGTTACATGCTTTCTTTTCATTTTTTTTCATTCTCTCTCTTAGTATTTTCAACTCTCTTATTTCACAGCTATATTTAAAGTTTATTTGTACTTTAATTATGAAGTGATCTAACCGCCTTTTGCCTGATGTTCTTGTCTAAACAGTTCACCAGGTCACAGGGCAAGTCCTCATAAAATAATGATCAAGTCATGGGAGAGATTAAGCTTCTACCTTCTAAACGGCTACGCATAAACGTAATTCCCCTGCACAAACAGGTTGACCGCACTTCTATTAACAGTTTCAAGATTATGTTTATAAACAATGATCCATTAAAAAGAAATACCCTTCCACCTCCCCCTTCTCCCTCTCCCCCCTCCTGGAGCAAACGCCTGATTTCACCTACAATGCCTTCGCAGTTTTCGCAAGTAAGCTGTACGGTTTTGTGGTTTTTGTTTTTTGTTTTTTTTTTTCTGTTTTGTTTTTTTTAAGTAAAAAGAGCGTGAAGTCCCGGACACCGCCATGCACTACTAGCTTCTCACCTGCTCCAAGGAAACCTCTACAAAACCCAGCTCTGAGGTCAAAGCCTGTACAGGTTCCTTGGTGTCCCGGGCACGGACACCGAGGCCTACGGACGACGACGCACGAAAGCCCAGGCGAGCAGCGGGAGTGGGGGAAGGGGCTCCCCGGGTCCCCTCCTCCCCCGCTCTGCCACCGAGACCCCGCGCCCGCACAGACCTCCTGGCGCACCCGGGAGAGCCCAGGGCACACGGCGAGCCCCTCCCGGCCCCCCTGGGCCCAGCCCGGCCCCCCGCCCTGCCTCCCCCCCGGCCAGGCCCCTGGCGGGCGGTACCTTGGGGGGCCGGATCTTGCAGATGCCGGTTTTCTCGGCCAGGCCGCGGATGCGGCCGATGAAGCCGAGCGGGTCGCTGAACTCCTCCCAGCTGGGCTCAAACACGGGGCACTCGGGCGGGGGCACGAACTCGGCCGCATAGCGCGACCCGCCACCCCCCGACATGGCCGCAGGGGGAGGGCGCCGCCGACGGGGGAAGCGCACCGAGGGCCGCGGCGGGGCAGGGCGGTGGGGTGCGGCCGGGGGCGGCGGCGGAGGGGTAGGGGGGGACCTCAGGGGCGGCCGGCGGGGGTGGGCCGGTGGCCGAGGCGCATCCTCCGGCGGCGGCTGCCGGGCAGGACGGCCGCCGTGCGGAGCGAGGCGGGGCGGAGCGGGGCGGTGCGGCCGTGCGGGGCGGCGGGGGCGGCTGCTGGCGACTGTTGTTGTCCCGTCCCCCGGGGCTGCCTCCCCCCGCGCCGAGCCCCTCTCGCTCGCGTTCCAGCTCGCCGGAAGTTACGCGTCTGCCTTTGAGCCCTCCCCCGGAAGCAGGCGGTGCTGTTGCCTTCCGATCCAAAAAGTAGTCCCCTCGCCACCCGTCTGGCGAGGCGGCTCCCGGCGCTGAGGGAGCGGCTGCCTCTCGGGCCCGCCGCTCCCGGAGACACTCCTCCGACAGATCCGAAAGAGAAGCTGCTCCGCCCGCCGCCCCTCGGGACACCCTACGGCTCGCCTGGGGGAGGAGGGGGCCGGGAGGGGGGGGGCGCTCGAGGAGGGCGGGGCCGCCTTCACTTCCGCCGCGGAGGAATGTGCGACGAAACTGGAGCCATTCACTTCCGGTGCTGAAGGGGCCGTTTCGCCCATTGTCTGAGCCGGACGTCAGGAGGAGGAGGCCCGAGAGCTCCGCCCCCTCCGCAGGCCCCGCCCCTCCCTCAGGCCGCGCCCCGCGGCGGCCGTTGGGCCCGGCGGGGGGGGGAGGGGGCGGCCCGCCGCTCCCTCAGGGCCGGCGGGGCGGGAAGGCGGGCGGGCCCAGCCCCGGGGTCGGGTCTGCCGGCGGCTGGGGCCCAGCGTCGTACGCGGACTCTGAGCTTCTGCTTTTTAACTTTAGCAGAAAACGGGCCGCCGGCACGGCGGCGCGCAGGGCGGGGCCGCGAGCGGGCCCCAGGCCGGCGGCGCAGGCGTCTGCTGGGTGCCGCCGTTGGAGGCCCGCGTTGTTCACCCTGCGAGGCGGCTGCTCCCGCCAGTCTTGAGTTTAATCTCGGTTAACCGGCGCCAATGGCAGCCAGCGTCCGTTCCTGTTGGCGGCTCCGCCGTCTGTGGCCCAGAGCGTCCCTCTCGCGGCTTCTCCAGTAAGACCTCAGAAGTCCGGTCAGTCTTTAATGACAAGGTCGTGTCAAGTACTCCACAATCACCCTCCAGTCTCTGCATTATGTACAGATACCCTGCTGATCTCCTCCTCCCCGTACAGAATGTTTTACTTCCAAAGTCAAGTACTCAGAAGTCAGAACTCGGCTGGTACCTCTTCTACCTATCCATTACGACATAGCCTTCAAAAAAAGATTGCATGGGTTTTTTTTAACCAGAGCCCTGCCTCCACTCTTCACCACACTCCACATCTCACTTTACTCTTACTGTTTATTCCAGCCTTGGCCCTGGTGTACTGTTTCAGTCTCAGAAACAGTTAATTTCCTCCTCCCATTACCAGGAGGCTTACAAGATCTGCTTCAGACAGACTAATACATTTATCTGCATCACTTCCCCGCCAGATGGAAGAGGTGTCGCCCACATTTTACATATGGGAAACGAATGGCTCCAATGTGAATGGTTGATTTTGACACAACTTACAGGTAAGAGCAAGCAGATCTTATAAAACATTGAAGGAGTTTACCAACGGTGATTGTATTATTGCAATGTCTTCTTACATTTTGCAGGGGGCTCCTGACATGGATGCCTGATACTTTTATGACTGTAAAAGCATGTGGAGTGCAGATGTTTCCTTAGCAGTTATCTAGAAATTATGTTTCTACACCCCCCCACCATTTTCTGTTCTTTTATTATTTCGTTGTGTCTCTCTTCTGATGGGCTGCACCAGATTCTTTTGAGGAAATATGTGTGTAGGTGTATTCTATTCCCAACAGCAGAATCACCAACGTACCCAATTCCCAAGATAAGCAGTGATTTAGCCAGGATTACTATAGGGGGAAAACTCCGTGCTAGAAAGCACCTAATCCATGCAAAAGCTTCGTTTTGAGAACCAGTCTTTTGCTGCTTTCCTTCTAGACTGTTCGAGGTCGTTTCAATTTTGTGTTAATGTGTTTGGGCTAGTGGAGGGCTCTGGAAGGCGCTGCTGGGAAGGGTGCAGGTTTTCCTAACAGCATAAAAAGCTAAAAATCCCAAATAACCTGGGAGGGGGCATTTTTTTCATTTTATCAGTTCTGCAAGATACCCTTTTTGCAACAGAATTTTACGCTTTTCTCCGTTACCCCCTCCGCTGTGGGGGCTGTTGGCCTCCGAAACACTGGGCCACGCTGGGCCTTGTCTGCCCTACATCAGTCTTTATTCTTCCTGGTCGTCTGGAAGTATTTCTCACTCCCCTGAGAGAGGACTTCGGCCCCTTGTACCCTATATTCAACTGCTTTATGAGAAGTGGAGAGAGCAGCTCGTCTAACCAAGGGTAATAGCAGCCTTTCTTCCGGACTTTGCCCGGAAAACCATCTACCCTCCTCTTTTCTCTGTTTATGGAGAAAATTGATTTGAAGAACCTCATAGTTTTATAAGTAAGCATATAAGCATTTTTTTTTTTTTTTGGTAATACAGAAGGTCCATTTCTTTAAAGAAACAGTTAAGAAAAAAAAGCTGGCTTATTAGCGTGCAGGTTTTTTTCCAGCGCGCTTAGCAACTATATGAGGAAATAGCATATTGTGTACATTGAGAGCAGAATGCTAAGCGCTGCTGGGTGCAGGAAGACATACGTGGGGGATGGGGAGGCTAAAAAGCACCCAGATGACCTAAAACATAGGTATGGGTATTCAGCCAGACCTGGAACCTGCGAGCGCTTCACAGCCCCTGCCTTCCGCTCAGCTCATTTTCAAAGGGAAAAAAAAGGACGGTTGGGGTTTTTTCCTTGCCGCTGTGGATGAAGCGAGCTCCCGCTGCGGGCTGCCTCTGCCGTGGGCGGCGGCCCGCGCCCAGCGGCGCTCCCCCGGCGGGGTCACCCGGCGGCGGCCCCCTGCTCCTTCCCCCAGCGCCCGGCCGCCGCCCCCCCCCGCCGCGACCCAAGGACTACAACTCCCAGAGGCGCCGGCGCCGAGCCCCCTGGCGCCCGTGTCGCGAGCGCTGATTGGTAGAGACGGTCTGCGCCGCATGGAAGGCTGCCTGTGATTGGAGGAGGCGGCGGGCGGCAGGTTGCCTCGCCGTTTAAGTCGTGGAGGGCCCGTTGTGGCGGTTGTTCAGCCGTTGGGGGCCTCGCTCAGTGGAGGGCCGTGAGGCGGCGGGGGCCGTGCGCGGGTGGTGCCAGCCCCCTCCCGTGCTGCCTCGGGAGCTTGTCCCTGGTTTCTTCGGCAAGCCCGCCGCCCCAGGGGCTTTTCCGCGCGGCTATGGCCGTTCCCAGCGGGGCCTGCACCGCGCTCTAGCTCGTCTTTCCGCCAGCCTCCCGGGGTACCCGGGGCCGCAGGCGGCCGGCTCGAAGCTTCTGGCCCCTACCCGCGGTGAGGCCGGCCCTTCCCATGAGCGCGACGGCCTGCTCTCCGGGGACCTCCCCTCGCTCCAGAAGGTAGTGTGGGGGCTGCCTCCGTCGTTGCCCCGCGCCGAAGCTGCTCCGCGGGCGCTGCTCCGCGGGCTCTGCCCCGCAGCTCTTCCCTTTCTGTCCGGTAGCCAGGCTTCACCTAAGGCACCGTTTTGTCCGCTCTTGTACCTGCTGTGCTTCCTTATCCTTACGGCTTTCTGTTTCTACTGTCCTTTAGTTCAGTAATAAAGTATTTACCTTGTGCCTATGTTACCTGTTTTCTTCTGTTGCTGTTACTTATTTTTCCAAGTGTGTTGTTTAAGGTGTTTCTGGGCACAGCTGGTGGGAAAGTTCCTACGTTAAATAGTCATATTATTGCATATTTAATACTTTCCTACAGTGCCTGGAGTTAAGGAGCTTGGCGTGTTTTCATGGATCTAGCACACTGGGGTTCTGATCTAAGCAGCTTTGGTGAGCTGGCCCATAAAGGTCACCGCTGCCTCGGTGTCGCCTGCCAGATCACTTTATGGTCAAAGTTCTGGCACTGGCTCCAGATTCAGATTCTGGACTGTGTTTTTGTTAAGCAGATCTTTAGTAAAAAAGCTTTTTAGCTTTAATTCTGTTACTCGTGGTATCAGGTGTTTGTCAGATTAACATAAATAATGAAAAGAACACTTTCCAAGAGAATTTTGAACACTATGTGCAGCTCTATTTGCAAATTTGGTGCTTGTTTGAGCAGATTCAGTGTTCGAATGCAGTAAACATTGCTTAAAAGAAAAATCAGATATGTAATTTCATGTACATATTCTTGATTTGATTTATGTAATATTGACATGCTTTCCATCTAGTACCTCAACATAAGATTCAAGAACCTGGAAGCTTCTATTTCACTATGAAGGGTGGACAAGCCATGTGGATAAGAACATCAAGTGCACCGGAAAGGGAAGCATGTAGATTCCTAGACCTACACCATAAATTGTGGTGGCTGGTGCATCAGCTAATGTGAATTATTGTTGTTATTCAACAGTCTTTCTTTAGAAAGTGTTTTTCCTTCTAGATATTGGGTAGTGATTGTGTCACAGATTATGTCTTCCTGTTTATCTTACAGCTGCTGCTTCTAATTGCACAACAATGGACTTTTTGTTCTCTTTATTCTCTCCTTCTTTTCTTTCTTCCTCTTCCTTTCAGGTTCACCCTCCCCAAACAACCTATGAGACTTTCCTTCCGTAACATTTTTCTTTCTCCCTTTTCCATCAGTTGACGCCATCTCCCCAGTATAGTAAGCCTGCGAGCTGTTCTGTATCAAAGCTTTTGGCTCTCCTGAATGCTGTGATCTCCTGTTAATACCCAGAGCACAGACAAGCTAATCTGTCTTTGAAATTGAACCTGTGTTAATACTGAAAATTTATTTTTAACTATTTTAGAAAGTTGTTTTGATTTTGTTTTTTTTTAATTGTCTGAAGCTCACATGTCATTAGAAACTGTTTCTGTCCAGGCTGACAACCCCCCATGTCTCATCCAGATATGCTAGTTCTCACTCTCCGAGTCAGGAGGACTTTACTCCTCTCCCTTCAATCAATGAGCGCTTGGCCTTTCTCCGTCCCTCCCGGGAGCTACTGGAATACTACCGCAAGAAGATTGCTGACTTTGATGAGGAACATGAGGATTTGGTAAAAAGGCTGGAGAAATACAAAGAAACATATGATGAGCAGGTTAGGAAAAGAGTTTTTGAATGATGTATGAATGACGTATCCTTATACAAACTTAATGTTTTTCTTCAGTTGAAAACTTAGCACAGGTGGTCTTAAGATTTAGCAGTAATGTGGTAGAACTGAGCTAAGAAGAAATAAGTAGATTTCAGGGTTTGATTGTAAAATCTAGCTCTGTCCTCTGTCAAAGCAAACAAACATGCCTGTAAGATATTCTTCTATTCTTAAGTTATTATAGTTTGGTTATATCTTCACAGTGGGTTGTTTGTTTCTGTTTTTTTAAAATTAAAGCCTGCGTTTAGATGTTCAATTCCCATGTTGTCCAACTGCTTTCCCTTGTTTCTCATAGTGAAGAATGAGTGCTCTTTTGTCCAAATTTAATGGGCTTTGAGATACGAATATAATTTTTATTTACTGCAATGGAATTCATAAGCTTGGCCATAGGCTATTAAGCAGTATATTACACAGCAAATAAATACGAATTTACAAGAAACTCCAAAAGCTAAAAATCTTTGCCTTTTAAGAGGAAGGAATCTTACAGAATATCTGTAAGATGTTCAGTGCTCTGATATGCCTTACAGTGTACATCTGTCTAGCAGTCATCTTTGTAATTGTGAATGTCCCTTTGGGAATAGAACGATTACTTCCGAGGTGACTGAAGTGCCTCCTCAAGTACCGGCCATGCTTGAAGCAGCCTGAAGGCCCTCGAGAAATATGTGGCGTACAAGTTACTGTCACTCAACATATGGGAAAAAGAGGGACAGGTTCCAAAGTAGCGTCTTCTCTCCTACGGGAATGGCTCTCTGAAAGGTTTGCTAGTTTCCACGCCAGGTAGAAAATCATTAATGAAACAGTAACTAGCCAGATTTCTCACTACTAAGCCATATGGATATTTTAATGTTTATTCTTCTGTTAATTTCTTTTAAGAGTAAGTGTTACTATAGAGGCTTTGCAAGGTTTTTGTTGATGTCAGACTCCCCGTACCTGTGCCACTCTGCGAGTGCAGAAGTGCAACCACTGGAAACTGGAGACCCTAGCTTAGGCCTTATTTGACTGTTGTATAGTGACAATGGTTCTCAGGGCTCTGAACTCCCTGTTGAAACGTTTTTAATAATTTTTCCAATACTGCCCTCATCTGGTCAAATTTTGTAAGAGAATAAAATAATTCACTTGAACTGGCAGTTGTTCTATACCAGCTACAGGCTCAGGGCACAAGCAGTTTGAAGTTTAAGTGTTGTAATGCTCTGTATCATTTAAATCACCTCATTCTCTCTACCTAGCACAAATTGCAATGGGAAGTACGTCAGCGAGAAGAGGAGATTGCGGAGTTGCAAAAGGCTTTGAGTGATATGCAAGTCTACCTGTTCCAGGAGAAGGAACATGTCCTTCGTCTTTACTCAGAGAATGACCGTCTGAAAATCAGGTGTGCTGCCTTAGATGGTGGGCTGGGTCACTGGCAGTAGCAATTGCATTATGTTTTAGCTCTCATCCAGATCTGGAGTCTTCAGAGAAGCAATTATGCCGTACTTCCCAGGGAGGGAAATGTGAAATTGTATCCTATGAAATCGTACCAGTCTTGGAGGTGGAATGCAATGTGTTGGGCTGCTAAACGTGTTTCCACGTATTATTCTTCCTATATCGGTAGTAGAAGGAAGAGCAGAACTTGAACATAGATTCAGACTTGAATTGTGCGTTACCAGTTTGAATGTGGAGGTTCTGATTTAAGCAGACTGTGGTGGGTTGACCTCGGTTGGATGCCAGGTGCCCACCAACCTGTTCTATCACTCCCCTCCTCAGCTGGAGAGGGGGAGAAAAAATAAGACGAAAGGCTCATGGGTCGTGATAAGGGCAGGGAGATCACTCACCAATTACTGTAATGAGCAAAACAGACTCAACTTGGGGAAATTAATTTATTACCAATCAAATCAGAGTAGGATAATGAGAAATAAAAACAAATCTTAAAACACCTTCCCCCCCACCCCTCCCTTCTTCCTGGGCTCAACTTCACTCCCAAATTTTCTACCTCCTCCCCCTGAGTGGCACAGGGGGACAGAGAAGGGGGGTTGTGGTCAGTTCATTACATGTTGTCTCTGCCACTCCTTCCTCCTCACTCTCTTCCCCTGCTCTAGCGTGGGGTGGGGTCCCACCCATGGGAGACAGTCCTCCACGAACTTCTCCAATGTGGGCCCTTTCCATAGGGTGCAGTCCTTCAGGAACAGACTGCTCCAGCGTGGGTCCCCCACAGGGTCACAAGTCCTGCCAGCAAACCTGCTCCAGCGTGGGCTCCTTTGTCTCCATGGGTCCACAGGTCCTGCCAGGAGCCTGCTCCAGTGTGGGCTTCCCGTGGGGTCACAGCCTCCTTTGGGCATCCACCTGCTCCGTCGTGGGGTCCTCCACGGGCTGCAGGTGGATATCTGCCCCACTGTGGACCTCCACGGGCTGCAAGGGGACAGCCTGCCTCACCATGGTCTTCACCATGGGCTGCAGGGGTATCTCTGCTCCGGTGCCTGGAGCACCTCCTCCCCCTGCTTCTTCACTGACCTTGGTGTTTGCAGAGTTGTTTCTCTCACATATTCTCACTCCTCTCTCTTCCAGCTGCTGCTGTGCAGCAGGTTTTTTTTCCCCTTCTTAAATATGTTATCACAGAGACGCTACTACCACTGTCGCTGATGGACTCAGCCTTGGCCAGCGGTGAGTCTGTCTTGGAGCCGGCTGGCATTGGCTCTCTCGGACATGGGGGAAGCTTCTGGCATCTTCTCATAGAAGCCACCCCTGTAGCCCCCGTGCTACCAAAACCTTGCCACACAAACCCAATACGCAGACCTTGCACCTGTCTGGCAAAACTTCCTCCCTCAGCCCTAAAAACACTTAAGCTCAAATAGAAAATACGGACCAAAGCAAATAGTTTCCCCTCACTCTATGAGATCACATTGACAGCCACTGCTTTTTAATGCCATTTAGTTGGTGAACTGGAATATAACCTGCTATACCAGACTAGCTGCCAGTGGCAAAGGAGTTCCCAACCTTCTTCAGAACATTTATGGGTGATGATATCAAGTTTTCTGTTAAGTTTTTAAGAACTTAAGTCAAAATGTGTGCTGGTGTGCTTTGGTACTTCTCAAGAGTGTGTTGAAAGGTCTGATACAGCCCTTAATATAGTTTACTTTAAAAACAATGCGTACTTAGAATCTGTCGGATCAAGTATCTGAAAGGATTTTAGGTAGTTCATAACTCTGGAATGCAAATTCTTTACCACCATGTGCTATTGCTGATTCAGCCTATGTAGTATTGTTGTATTTGAAAAGAGGAATGCTCCCCAGTGCCAGTGGAATTGGTGGTAGTGTTCCTATATCGGCAACATCAGTAATGTTTTGGGGAGTTTGTTTTTAAAGCAGTATTCTCAAGAACTGCAACAGTTTGGAAAACTTGTAAGCATTAATGAGTAAACTAGAAGGACAGTGTGTCACAAAGTCTTGATGTACTTAAAAATAGCAATGTGCTGATCGCTTTCTTCGAATTCCAGGGAATTGGAGGATAGAAAAAAAATTCAACATCTCCTGGCTTTAGTGGGAACAGACAAAGGAGAAGTTACGTATTTTCACAAGGAGCCTCCACATAAGGCAAGTTCCATTTTTCTGTAGAACTTTGCTTTTGATTGTAACATGAAGATCTGTACCGCCGAAGCTGCCCACAGACCAGATCTGTTCCGCAAGTCAAAAGTTGCTAAATGAGCCCGTAGAGGGAGGGATCTGTAGCTCTGTAGCAACATCAGGTTTTAGTATAGCTGCTGACAGATAGCTAGGAACAAGCACGCTGGAAGTAGGTCTGTTTAGCATCAGTCCCCTTCTACCTTCAAAACATACTTCCAGATCAGCCTCCTAAATGTCAGATAGGAGTCTGAAGCCATCTGGCAAATGGTCATTGAGAAGTTGGAGAGAACATCACAAAGAAAAAAAGGAAGTGCAGAAGATTACCAGGTGCGGTGTTTGAAGATCAGCTGTCTCAGAGTGCCTATCTCTTAGGGCCTCAGTAAAGAGCGAAGCAGTGTTGAGGTTGCTGCAGCAGTTGCCTGGGCAGGAGACTGCAGAAGAGCCATCCCTTCTAGGCAATATTGTATTGCGTATTTCAGAAATAACGTCAAACTGATTAAATGGCAGTGCATATGAAGTGCAGCGTAGTTGAACCTACTTAAAGTCGTGAGAAAGAATGATTTGGACGGAGGCTATGACGGAATACAGGATTTATGTTGGAATAAGGTGCAGGAAAAGACTGAAATATGCAGCATTGTTTGTGGTTGCTCTGCACTGCTCAAGCAGTTCAAAAATCTTGCAGAAGCTTTAAAATTCCCTGATATAGGGTAGCTCTAAAATTAGGCCTATTGTATAGCATCGACCTCAAGATAAGCATTGGGATTAAACTTGCTCCCTCATCACCTCCTGTTTTTGTTAAGTGGGTTTCAGTTCAACAGTTGCGTTGTTTCAATAGTTTTATCAGTTAGCTTTTATTCCAGGCTTGTTCAGTAGCTTGAGTGAATGTGCTGATAAATCAAGCTTCGTGTTTCTCTGTATTGCTAAGGCAAGGAGGAGTATGAAAGAAGGAAATAACATGATCTTCATCTTCACCTTCCTCTTCTCCTCTCTGTCCCCAAAATGCTCCTTTTCCTGTTGAGGGTGCTGATTTTCATCCTAATGAAGCCAGCAAAGGCAGGATTACTTTCCAGTTGTTTCGGTGAAAAATAGAGGCAGAAATGGCAAAACTCAGCCATGATAAAGGAAACTTTTCAACATGGACATTACACTTGTGAATGTCTTCCTTGTCTTGTGATAGAAGTAAGGTAATGCTATTCTTTTGGATATCTCATTTTACTCTTTAAGGTTTCTTCTTGACCACTGCAACTTTGGAGAAGTCAGATGTTGAGCGCAGATATCTAATCTTGTTTCTATAGGTTACTGTTCTGCAAAGGCCAGCTAAATCCAGAGAGTCACAGGAACAAGATGATACTTCCAGAACAGGTACCACACCAAGCTGATTAACAGCAGCTCAGCTATTGATACTTGTTTCTCTGTGTGTTTGTGTCCGGTATACCAAAATAATTCCTGACTGTGAATACTTTGGTTTACCTCCATTAAGTTCCCTAGATGTATCCGTGTGCACATGCATATACACGTGGTACTCTTGGCTTCCCTTCAAAATCTTTTAAAATAACCTGAGCTGGCTCTCATGTCTGTGATCTGCTCAGCTAAGGAAGAGGCTGGCATGACCGTGGAATGGCTGTTCTGGAACTATGCAGGCACCAACTGGACAGGCACCCTCAGCCACGGCCATTCCAAGGTGTGAGGTTCTGCCTGCCTTTAGTGTAGACAGTAGTGTGGGTCTGTATGCCTACTTACTGATTTTCTCTTTTGAAAGAACTGCCTCTTCCAAATTGACTGAAATCAGCTAACAAGCTCAAAACTCATTCAAGGCTTGATGCTCATGCAGCTGTGTCATCTGCCTATTCATCATGTATTTAAGAAAATGTGTTAAGTTTGCTTTCTATATATGCCAAGAAAATTAGTAGGTTGCCTAAATATTGTGGTGTGATAGTGTGGGATAAAGGTATGTGATCACTTAAGTTCTGCAACTCTCTTATTCCAGCTAGCCCTCCTAGAAGCCCTTGTGACTGTAGCTATGGCAAGCTTTTTCCTGTTCTTGTAGGCCTGCCAGAACACAAAATATTTCATGCTTGGAAAGGTACTGCAGGTAGATTGGAAAATCCTTCTCTACTTCTGTTAAATTTCTGCAATAGGCACCAAGAGGAGCACTTCAAAACGAGCAGCAAAAGGAGAGAAACCAGAAAGTCCTGAGAGATATCAGAGAGATAATCAAACACTTCTACTTCAGGTAAAAACATTTGCTAACTGATGGACGTAATTCCTGGCTGTCCAGGAAATTAAGATAGGCAAATATGCTCCCTGCTTAGATAAGATGTAGACATACCAATTTTATCAGTCCCCACATCTTACTGTGGATTCCCATTTTCTATTGGTTTACTTAGCTGTTTCTTTGCGATGAGTGTAGGCTTAGATTTAAGAACTTGGGTCTGATTCTGGAAGCTTTACATAAGCAGATGCTCCAGTAATGTCAACTGGAATGTGTTGCCCTTAAATATAGAATGTGTAATTGATGTTATCTCCCATAATTTGATTGTGGCTATGAATTTACATTAAACCCACAGAAGATCTGCAGGGTTGGGTATTTTGTGGAAGTCTGACAAAAACAATGTGTCTGGGATAGAATTAGGCAGCCGCGATAAGATGCGGTAGTACAATGAAATGTTTCCTTTGCTAGATGTCAGTGAAAGATAGGGTGTAGATAGCATGGCAGAATGGAAGATAAAATGTACAGAATCATGAACTGGGGAAGATACCAGAAGCTGTATGTAAGGCATGAGGAAGGATGAGTCAAGAAAAGCAAATTAAAGGAGCAAACTTGTACAGTAGATGATTTTTTTTTTTTTTTTTGTTCAAGGGCAGTGGTGACTGACCTAGTGGCCAGTGAGCTGTCTAACAACGTTTATTCTGGACCAAAAGCATCATGCAAAATTGTCGTAAAAATAAGCGATCTGAATACACGCCAAGTTTTTTCAGATAGTTTCTTACACATAGGCCAGACGCACGTTTTTCAATTACTTGTTCCAATATGTCTCCCTGACTACCTGCCCTAGATCAAGATTCTTTGCATCCCTCTCCTTCACTCATCTTGTTTACATTTAGTAATTCATTCTGGTTGAGTAATTTCTTTTGTTCAAGATATGTGGACTTGCTGCATTCCTAGAGTTTAGGTATTTTTCTATCACCACGTCATTGGAAGATGGTAGCATAGGGACAGAAGTGTCTATGTATTCCATGGGATTTGTGACATCCTGTGTGCGATTTAAATCTTCCCAGTATCTTCGATCGATTGTTGCTGCTTATAATATGCCTGTCTTGCCTATAGCATGTTTTTTTTCTTAAAATGTTTTATTTGTTTGAAATACTTTGCATTAAAACAAAAATAAAAAATTGAGAAATTAGGTGTTACTGGGTAGAGTCTTTGATCTGAATCTTGGAATTTAAGAGACTTGGCAAGGATGGGAGCAGAGCTTCTATGAGGTCTTATTCAGTAATGTCTTTGTTTGCTTATTCAGGTGGAGGCTCTGCAAGCTCAGATAGAAGAACAGACACGATTATCCAAGGAACAGGTTGAGGCACTACTAGAGGACAGGCGGATTCACATGGAGGAAGCCCAGGTCCAACATCAGAGGGACCAGGACAAGATCAAAACTATAACAGATAAGTGAGTGTGAGAGAATGACCATGATGTAGTCATGAGATGAGAAGAGAGGGGAACAACAGAAATATTTTGGCTTTCAGCAGGTTGCTTCCTGCAGCAGGCAGAAAAGCAAATTATGCAGCCATCTGTTTGGTAGTGTGTGTGGAAGAAGATGAATGGAGTAATCTATATGTTAAAAATCCTATTTCACATTGGAAGAATATCACTTCTTTCATTAGATGAGAAGAGCTAATCTCTTTAGGAAAGCACCTATCTTTTTCTTCCAACTTGTGATGATGACTGAGGAAATTAAGGTAGGAACTAGGAAAAGATAATTAACTCCACTGGGATCCCTTTTTACAGACTCCATAAGACCCAAAATCTCTTATATGAGAGTACTCGTGACTTTCTCCAGCTCAAGTTTGATGCCCGAGCCAATGAGAAAGCATGGATGGCAGAGAAGGACAGTCTGTTGAGGAAACTTGACAAAGATCTGGATCAGCTTATCAGCAGGGAGCCAGGAAGAGAGAAGAAGCAGAGAGATACCAAGAAGATGCTTCGAGCAGATGATGGAGCTTGGAAACTCCACAGCAGAGAAATAAAGGTAATTTTTTTTGTCCTAGGTAGAGGGTCTTAAACAGTTTTTTACTAGAAAATTGCAAGCATCTGGGTTTTGCCAAGATAGGCAGCAGCTAGCAGCTCTTTCAAAGCTGTACGTTATTGTTGGCACTAATGTAAAAAAAACCTCTCCTGCCTCAAAATCAGCGTTGCTTGCAAATTTCAGATAAAATGTATAGCTAGGATTTATGGTAGCACTTCACTGTCAGTTTCTTTTATGCCCAGAACAAATCCCTACCTCTGCAAGCTATGTGATATGTGGGCCCACAGTTCTTAACCTGCTTGTCGCACATGCCTTTCTTTTCGTGCAAATGCCCTCAGCTAATGGACTTAGAATGCAGCATCTGTGTCTTCCTTGCTGCTGTCGGGGGAGATTAAGTCCTTTCAATTGATGTCCCCAGCTCTTCTACAGTAGTCAGGATTTTTCTTGCACTTCTAGTATACTTCCAGGGAGAAGCTGGGAGATCTGAAGTGGGTAAACAGGCAATAAGAGTTGGAAAGTAAACAGGCAATAGGGAATTGTTTTCATCTACCACTGAACACAGATGCTTCTGAAATGCGGTACTGGGAAAACAACTGTGAAAAGGGGAATTACAACATTAGTTGAATATTATTTTTAAGGGGAAGAGGAGAGAGTTCTTTAACTGATCATGAGCAGTCATGCAGAACTAATGAAAAGGTTTTGGTAATGGAAGTGGTGTCAGAATATTGTCCTTACCTAGTTATTTCATTAGCTGTATCTCCAGTTGTTAATTCTTATTTTCCTGTCATATTGTCAATTTACCACACTTGCTTTTCCAGAGCAGGGGAAATTATATGAGCACTGGCTTTTGAGTTGATCCTTTCTGTTCCTCCTATGCCCTAGTCACTGCAAGAACAGCTAATGCAGGAGCAGCACCTATCAAACATGTATAGAGAACAGTGTGTCACCCTGGAAGGTGAGCTGGCTAGGATTCGTGAGGAGGGAGATGCTGGCAGAGAACTCTTTAAGGTAATTAGTCTGTAATCATCCGCTAGCTATGTGATGATCTTGCAGCCTTTCTTTTGTATACCCTATTGAGTTTTCATCTCCATAGGAACGCTCAGAAAAGATGGGGAAGCGCCTGAAGCTGATGACTCAGCGATATGAGGCCTTGGAAAAACGTCGTAATATGGAAGTGGAAGGCTTCAAGAATGACATTAAACAGCTTCGGCAGGAGCTGAAAGATGTAGAGAAGCAGCTTTTTAAGGTAATAGCTAAGCATTTCTGGGGCAGACTATTATGGGCTTACCCTATAGAGGTGTATTGTAAGTATTTAAATGCAATATTTCCCTAGAGTTAAGGAAATAATTTCTTTCCTAAGCGTTCCTTTAGATATTAATATTTGACAAAACTTGCCCTCTTACGTGCTTTATGAAGCAAAAAAGATTTGTCTTTGCTAATCAGTCAGGCATCAAGCTTGCCAGGAACTGCCTTGGTTATACATTAGCTGTGTGGTTTTGTTGCAACTCTGGAAGTTCTTACCTGATACCTGTAGCTCACTTAGCTGTCTTCAAATTTCAGGGCAGTAGTTTGTTTCAGAAGTATATCCTGCAAAGAAAATGATGATTTGTTTTCTTTCTGGTGGCCATAGTGTTTGATTTTGTTCCAGTAAGAGGTAGATCACTCACTTAAGTATTGTGAATATTCTATTCATTCCTTTGTTAATATCTCCTTTTGTAACTCTGCAAAAATCACTGCAGAAACAACGGCTGGAATCTGAAGCTGTCCCCTCTGTAGTAGCTTCCAGATGTGTAGATGAACATGAGGACAGCTTAGAAGGGAAGCCACAGCCTTGATCTTGCTTGGAGTTTAGGATGAGATATTTATCTAAGATATGCTTGAGAGGATGATGTAGGCATAGGTTTTATCCAACTGACTCTTTCAGGAGTCTGTCAGTGCCACCGATTCACTTGTTTTCTGTACTTTGGCGCACAGTACAGTTTACTTAGACTAACGCATTTGTCTTCACTAAAGGCCTCGATTTTTTTTTTTTAATTTTTTGTTGGGCTGTAGGTTTTTAAACTTTATTCTTTAAGGACTAAACAGCATATGTGAATGGGGGAAAAATTGTCTACGATACCTTTCTACAGACCTGTATGTTTTCTAACTGTGGGTGTGCTCTTAATTGTATTCTTAATTTCTTTACACTTTTAACCACAAGAGGGCAGAGGAACAAAATACTTGCTAGAAGTCTCCCGAGTGATCTTTAAATCCTTCTCATCAGTTGAGGTCAAAATGACTACAGATGATTACATTTCCCGATTTCCATGTTAAAATCTTTGACCAAGAACTACAGGATGACAATGAGACACCCTAAAGGGTCGAGCGAAAAGAGGGCTTTGAGAGCAGCTTCCAAGGCTGTGCTGCTCTGCTGTTGAAAGTGACCGGGCTGGCATGCTGTCCAGTTCCAGGGTGACAGGAAATGGCAGCCCTGGCTAGCTTGCCATCAGGAATTCTGATTATCCAGCAGCCTTTGTTCAGCTCAGTGTGGGCCACGTGGCGTGGCCTGAGATTAGACGTTGTACTTGAACTGCTCTTCAATCATATGCAGTTCAGAAGGCAGCAGGGTGGCCACAGCAGTTAAACCACCTCTAGTTCTAGTAGCAAAAGATGACAAAATGTCATCATATCAGGTGAGGTACTTAGAACTAGATAGAAGTTAGTTGATAAATATTTTAACCTGCCTCTTTTTGTGGGTCTCTAAATAATATGGGAATTAGAAAGAAGTCAACAGGTTATGGGTAAACTCGATCATATTCTATCTAGATTTCTTCCTTGCCAGTAATATAACACCACAATGTATGAAAGCTTTGTTCTTTATTTTTGCTTCTGGAGCACCTTTGTATTGGTGATATGCATTAGTCTAGGGATATTAGCTTAAGTATCCTCTTTGCTAGGTACAAAGGGTCTCTTTTAGAGTTCTTTGCCTCATATCCTCATCGTAATACTTTCAAGTTGTATCCTGTACAGCTTTGTTTTTCTTAATCTGTTTTTCTTTTGCTTTTTAGGTGACTCTGAATATCGGACCAGACCAGGATCTTGCAATTCTACATGAGATCCGCCAAGGAAACAGACTAACCCGTAAAATTCAAGGAGAACTAAAAAACTTAAAAGCAAAAATCTATGGCTTAGAGAATGAACTACGGATCTGTTGAGGCTGAGGTATTAGCTGGCATCCTAGTTTTAGGAATGGAACGTTGCTAGGCTGGAATAGTCCTGTGTGAGAGCAGCTCCTGCCTGGCTGTTTCCTGGCATCCAGTGACAGAAGGCTTGAGGAAATCTGCAGTTAATGTCATAACACTGTACAT
This sequence comes from Nipponia nippon, assembly GCF_047370975.1. Taxonomy (NCBI): domain Eukaryota; kingdom Metazoa; phylum Chordata; class Aves; order Pelecaniformes; family Threskiornithidae; genus Nipponia; species Nipponia nippon. The sequence goes on from NW_028262347.1 coordinate 68,023,774, forward strand.
GAGCCATTCCTAACGTGCGAGATTATATTGCTGTTTCAGCTGAGAGATGGCACCTGATAAGACTGACATAGAAAGTACACGATGACTGATGTATCAGGAATATGCTTATGACTTCATCTTACCTCCATATCTGTAGTAGGGGTCACCTTTATTTGGAGCGTATTATAAACCACATATATGGTTATAATGAAATTAATAATCATGGAAGGATCTAGTTCAAGATCTCAATTGCTTGACTGACCTTTTCCTATGTGAGAAGCATCTTTTAAAATGGTTTAAATGATTACTGTTTTGGTGCTTAGGCACTTCAGGATGTAACTGGAAATTTTCTTTGAAAAAGGCCATGTATAGAAATCATGTACCAAAGTGTATTATATCCGACTCTCCCCTTGACAGTATAACTACTTTAAAATGGCTTCCCTTTGCTTGGTTCTAACCTAACTGGGACAAACCTGACTGATTTAATATGGTGGAAAAAGAGAACCTGTTACAGAACTCATCTGCAAGAACCAGCAACATCTACACTTGTTTTGAATGTTTGGGGTGGAGGGAAATACTACGCTATCGAGTGTCATCCTCTTGTCCCCTTCCTTTCTATCTTAACACACAGAAGCAGCCATAATAAAAGGCATCTAGTATCTTCCTTATCCGCCATATTATCTGTCTTTGTAGCTTTAAACAAAATCATGGTCATGTACCAACAAATCATGGTCAACTTTTGCTACAGCAGTTGTTGCTACTGAACTGTAACTGAAATTGGGGTGGAAGAGCAGGTGCCTAGTTGCTACATGATAAATATAACTCCAGCTATGTGATGTTTATCTTCATACCAGACATCAGGACATCACAATTCTAGAAAACAGATGAAATCATGAAAAGGGTTACAACATGGCTTCAGCCCAGTTTATAATTGTGAGTATTCATGCTTTTACTGTAGCGTCAGCAGATCTTGTCCACCTTGTAGACTGAGAGCAGATCTGTATTGGAAAAGGGATTTCAGTGCCTCTATTTCCTGCTGTACCTTTCCTGCCTTGTTAAATGCAACAGAAGCAGAATGTCTTTCTGGAGTATACCCCTGTAGCCTACCAGCACGTCCTTTCCTGTTGAAAAGAACTTTAGTGTATGAAAGCAGGCCGTTTCTTTTGGACGTGGTAATGGCCGTGGAGATCCTCATTCAGTGTTTGGGAGAGGTAGATAAGCAAAAGATGTCTTTGTGCTGTCAAGGTTTGGAGAAAGAATTGTTTTTATAGCACCACCTAAAGCAACGCAGGAGGGGAAATTCCCTTAAGAAGTCAAGGCCCACTTCAGTTGTGCATCCATTTTGTGACAAGCTTGCTGTCCCTCATGGTCCTGTACTGTGGCTTTTATTTTGTGTGTGTTCTTGAGGTCAAATTCATCACAAACAGACTTCAGTGTGGGTGGCTGAGAGTCTGTACCTAGATGCTCAACTACTACTACAACTTAAAGAGGCTGTTTTAAAGTATGTTGCACTGATTAGTTTAGCTGAAAATGCTGAATTGTTCAGAAACTGATTCATGAACAGCTTGGGTGCTGATGCTATGTGGACAGTTGGGGAAGGTTATTAAATAATGCTATCCATCTAATCTCACTCTTGGTGAACTGGTACTTTCTCAAATAAGTCTAGCTAATTAAAGTGAGTTTGTATGTGAAATAACATGCTACTGGTTTGAAGATAAGATATCAAAGCTACCACGGTTAAAATTGCTACGTAATGAAGTATTAGCCACTTATTCAGCAGGATCTATCTACTTAAATTCAGCTGATGGGAAGCTAGCAAAAAGGTCTCTTGAAGCTATAGAAATAAATGGGTTTCTGTTTATTTTCAACTCTTCCAAGCTAAAGAATTGCCTATGAAATTACATTTTCCTCACTTGAAAGCCATGAAGCATGTCTGGATAAAGACTGTAGGCTTTGACATTCAGGTTTGTAAGACTGGGAGGACGTATTAGGGGAAGAAGGTTGTAAATGTTTAATTTCCTGTCTTCCGTGCCAGTATTCCTTACTACTTGAAAGACTGAACAGAATAAAATTACAACATTCCTAATACATCTGCTGGTGTGTCAAAATCAAAGTGCGGCTTGAACTTCATTCTTAATGTGTCACTTGGCTATGAACCCTTCCTGTTCGAGGGGGTGGTGGTGGGCAAAATTATGGTAGTGCTGATCTGTAAATCCATTCTATTTGGAAGCTTGAATATTTGTCCAAGGGCAGGAAGTGCAAGGTATTGTCCATGCTCTTTCTGTGTGACATCATGTAATCATGTGAAATGTTGCTTTATGTTGGCAAAACAAATGTGGACCTTCAAGCCAAGAACTGCTTTAAAAAGCTAAGTGCTTTCTACCACTGACAACTACCCTTTAAGATGTCTTAGTAAAGAACTATTGCTATTTCCAAAAAGGTTTCCTGGGAAAGGTTCCAAGACCTGTATTAGTCAAATTTCTTCCACAATTTTTGGGTAGAAAACAAAAAAACGGCATTTACTCCAAAGACTGATTAGCTTTTTTTTGCTAATTAAAGTTAGTAATGTGTGACTTGTATCATTTCAATACAACCAAATGCCAGGTTATATATGTAGGAGCACAGAATTTGAAAGGTCTCCAAAACGGCTCATTCTAGGAATACGGAGACTATCGTACAGAGGATTAAAGATTATAACTGTTCTTATTGTGAGCCAAGACACAAAAATGTTTCTTGCCTAAATGGGAGAAAAATGAGCAGCAGGGAAAAACTTCATGGTTGTGTCGCCTTATTTAGGTAAGGAAGGATTGCACACATTTCGGAAAGGATGTTGAAATATTGGGTAAGGCACAGAACCACTGATGATTCAGCAGAAGAGAAAAGGTTGTGCAAGACTGTATTACATTAAGAAGACTGAGTAACATACGTGTATCTTGAAGATGAAAAACTACCAAAGGCCTCTCTGTCCCAGCAGAGAAAGGCTGAGCAAGAACCAGTAGCCTGAACCTGACGTTAATAAAAAAAAAAAAAAAAAGCACACGTTTTTAACAGGAAGATTGCACTTTTTCCCTCATTATAAGAAACTATTTGTGGAGGTAACAAGTTCTCCGTCTCTGTCTTCAAATCAAAAAATGATTGCACCTCTGGAGAAGGTAGCTTGTTTTAATAAGTTACTGGGTTTGACACATTAGAACTTAATGAAATATAATGACATGAACTAACAGGAAATCATTTAATGGTTCCTTCTGGCTTTAAGCCTATGATTTATTTATATGCAATATTTGTAGGAGTTTTTCAGCACTCATGCAGTTGCCTTAATTATAGGAATGTATGCTGTGTCAGCTCACCCTACACAGCAAGGTTACACAAGGTAAAAAAAAAAAAAATAAAAAAATCCCTCATGATCTTCCTATAACACAACTTGCAGTAATTCCCAAATTAATTGATGCTGTGACTGCACTTTGAAAGGCAGATTAACAGTAGCCACAGTTCTAATAGCTGTCAGAATAAATTACATAGTAGTGTAGTATATACTTGTATGCAATGGCTGTACTCGAATTGCGTACGTAAGTAGTAGTGTCAATTCAAAAACACGCACGTTTTACCAGTACGGATGGGCTCTGCGGGCAGCCTAATATTTTGGAATTGCAATGTCTCTCTGTGTAGGCCAGGAAGTAATTCTTTGGTAACCAGATACTTTTTTGAGACTAGCTGGGAGCAACATCCCTCTGTACTTTTTCCTGGTAGATCTGTTCACATCCGTGAAAAGCGATGTCGTTCAGACTTTTAATTACAGCTCACAAGCACATTTAATTCTGCTACATGGAATGTATTGGTGCCTGCTCGGTCACAACCCTGATAAAGACGTCTCATTTGTCCCCGTTCAAAGTGGCATCGTGGGTCATTTGTACATAAGGGACATTTTAAGATTTTTCTTTCTAATTTTCCCCCAATATTTTGCTTTTATATTCCCCAGTTGCTTTGAATTGTAAGAAATACCTCCTTTACTCCCTAAACAGTTATTCTTAAATTTGCAAGTCTAGCTGTATAAGTATACACGGTCTTTAGCGTGCGGACTGGGATTATGTACCAAAATGGATTTGGATGCAGCCTAGAAGGCGTGAGAGGTGAAAGCTGCGATGTTTCCTTTCGGCTCCTGTATTGATAGGGCTTAGGCACAAAGAGCAAAGTTTGTTTTGATTCTTATGTTGCATCGAAAGTTCAGACTTTGTCTGAAACAGGCCATGGGAGGTAACTGGAAGTTAACCCTCTAGCAGGAAACATTTCGGCGACGACTGAAGTATTTGAGAAGAGTGGGGTGGACTGCTGGTATTTCCCATTTAGCACCGAATGAACTGTTTGGAGAAAGGGCATCTTTGAGTATGAGTTAGAGTGGCTGCCCTTTCAAGTGAGCTCCAAAAATACAGCTTTATAAGCAGAGCCCTCGATGGGGTTGTCTATTCACTCATACTGACTAAATTGCATGTTTTAAGAATTGCACTGCTGTTGGATTGTGGACAGACTACAAATGTGTAAATACGGTTTATTTGTTTTTATTCAGAAAACCCAGAGAGGCTCTCAGCACAGAAGTATTTCAATGTTAAAGCAAGACAATGATTTACTACGCAGGCATGAAGGGTTTCATTGTTGAAATGGGTTCGATTTGAATAAAAAGCTCTGGATTTACCCTGGTGAAACGTGTCCAGGATGTGCTGGAATCTCCTGTATGGATTCAGAGATCAAATTGCCTTTCTTTCACTGTAAACATTTATCTCAGTAGAGAGTCACTTCGAAACTGTCCAGTAAAACAGATTTTTTTTTTCCTCTTCAGCGCTAGCTTGGGTGGATAGAAGTCTGCTGGGTGTCGTCACAGGGAGAGCTGCTCAGCTCTGTGTTCTGTAGCGTCCCTAACAAAATGACCGTGGCACACCTTTGGAACTTCTTGAAATGTAAAAATGATAAGCACAGTCACTTAAAATGTAAGCCAAGTGCTGGTACTTTTAAGATGGGAAGGAGGAAATTTAGGCAAGGCTTTAGTCAGATTTGAAAACACGGATTTCCCAAATGATCAAATCCATAGATACATCTTTCATTATGGTAAATGTCTCAACCCTGAAAAGTCTTCTGAAAGTTCTCAGCTGAAAGTATGTAAGAACTGTTTTCTGGAAGTGCAAACGTGTGCTCTGGGTATTGAGAGAATGTTCTGATGCGCAGAAAGCAATTCAGGCCCCTTCGCGGGGCAGGGCCTGCAATAAGGGGATGCTCCTGGAGGCACTGGGTGGAGTTCGTGTAACCGCGTGTCCTCTTTCCAGCTGAAAGGAAGGGCAGCCATTTCTACGTAATTTTCTCTGGACAGCTAGGGCTTGAGACCTATGAAAAGAGAGTTACGCAGTGAGAAGGCAGAACCGCGAGTGAGGCTTCCCACCTCGACAGGGGAGTTGTAGGAGAGCAACGGTGTGACCCTGACGCCGTCAGTCGAAGCCAGAAGAGAGGGAGCGTAGCCATGTGAACGGTGAGAGCGAGAGGAAGCCTCAAACCCCGGCTCAGGCTGGTTCAGAGAAAGGTTGGCAGCGTAACTCTATTGGTAAGAATCACCCTGACGATTAATATAACTGTGTTAGCAAACCCCACCATATCAGCACAACTTAACTGGGCAAGAAGGTCCTTTTGCTAATAGCTCGTTAATTGCGGGACCACGCTGATTCCCTTACTGTGACGTTAAACTGCAGCGTTGACAGGGATTTGTCTGGGATAGCTCCACCAGTAATGCCATTTAGAGCCCAGTCCATTCCTGAGGAGCCAAAAAGGGAAATAATGGGGAACTGTGTCTTCAGAGGCTGCCTTTTCCTCTTAGGAACACTTCTGCCTTTGAGCCGTTTCGATTATGAATGTCGAGATGAAGTCATTGTTTGTGCTCCAGAGCATGGCTGAGTCAGGAAGAGGGGTGTGGAGCCACCGGGGTGGTGAAAGCCAGGGACGGTTGGGTATCTTTGGTGTGGAGCGGGTAATTAGTGCTAAAATGAAAATTACACAAGAAGAAAGAAGGGAAGGAACAAGTGGCAGATAATTGAACCTTTGGGGAGCCTACAGAGAAAGGATGTTGGCACAGAGCTAAAAGTAATTTACAGAACAGAGAAACAGTTGTTAGATAACGAGAAGCAAAAGCGTAACAAGAAGAGGCAGGGATGCGCAGACTGAGCTGGAGAGGGGAGCCGGGAGGAACAGGAGATGTACGTGGTTAAGTGCTGCACCTCTATCAAAGGCTGCTTTTATCATGAGGAAATGTAGCCAAAATAGAAAACAAACAAAAGCCCAAACAAAGCAAAAAAGACTCTGGTTGGCTCATCTGGCAAACAGTCGTTTTCTTTGAAGCGGGTGTTCAGGGTAGGCTCAGAGAGGTGTAACCTGCAGGGATCTCTCCGCTGTTCAAGGGTGGTCCGTCAGGGCAACCGGCAGCGTCAGCTCCCTGTCCCAGTCCTCTGAGTATGACACGGGCCCGGCTCCCGCGCCGCCGGCTTCCAGCTCGCTCGCTGGTTCCTTCCCGAAGGGGGCCGGCCCCGGCGTACGGCATTACCGCCAGCCCCGGCGTACGGCATTACCGCCAGCCCTAGTATCCACTGCTACCGCATTGCACCCGGTGGGGGTGAGAGGTGTGGAGGCCTGGGCAGGCGCTTGCGTGACTCGGGACGCTTGAGAAATTGGGAACGCAGGACCGCTGGTGGGCTTGGGGGAAAAAACACGTACGTGAGGTGTTTTTAAAACGTTGCTGTAAGTGATAAACTTCTGGGCATCAGTGCTTTCTGCTATGAGTAAGTGGTCCAAAATAAGTTACTTAAAGTCCAGTGTAGGGCTATTCAGATTCCTCATTTCACTATCGATTACACATCCAGGTTAACTTTGTTCCTTAATGTTGTTCTGTTGTAACTATATTGTAACAGATAGACATCAACAGGCCACACTTACTTATTCCCTTAAGCTTTTTCTCCAGAGACAAGAGCGTTTCACTATCTTCTTTAGAGCATAGTTCCATCAGGAAAAAGATTTTGTTTCTTTACAAGTCAACAATACTACAGTTAGTTAGCCTGTAATTTACCTTTCCCCTCCCCTCTGTTTTATTACCATGTTCACAAGAGAAAAATGTGCTTATTCATTTTAACATGCAACAAAGTTTCAACAAAGTGCAGTCGTCATTTTTCAAACCTAAGGTTGTTCCTTTAAGAAACGCAGACAACTTCCTGCTAAGAATACATCACTCAATTCTCATTCTTTAAATGGTAAAGTTTAATTTAGATCTGTATTTATTACACATTTTTCCTAGTATTTTCTCTTTTTTTTTTTTTGAACAAATATGAAAAACTTAGTTTATTTCTCTCATGCTGGAAAAAAGCCAAACCAACACACCACCAAAAAAGCTTCAACAGCGAGTGCCATACCCTTTACATGAGATTTCTGCCTTGCAGTGATTAAACGGCCGCACAGCTTCAAGTTTTGAGTCGTACAGGTACCAGCGGTGGCTGGGTGTTGGCACCGGGGGAAGCAGCACCACGATTCAAGCCCGGATCGGTGCCACGCGCACCCGCAGCCTCGAGCAACGTAGGAAGGAGGAACGCAAGCGTTGCACCCTCGAAAGCTGCAGAATGGGCCCTGTCGCGGGGAGGCGGGGGAGCCCGAGGGCAGAGCCGCTCGCCAGCCTCCCCCGCCGCAGGATTTGTTTCCATCTTGAGGAATGCCATGTCCTTCCACCTCCGCAACGAGGTATAAAACTCCCTCGATGCGCTTTCCTGAAACAAGAGAAATCTCTCCAACACAGAGCTGAAGGGAGATGGCTCGGAAGCCTTTGTGAGACATTCAGAAAAAGGAAACCTATCGTCCGTCTGTCCATCCCAACGTGTGACAGGGAATAGCAGGGCCTCCAGGTGCTGCCTGGACACTGGGAACATGGTGTTCAGCGCTTGATGCCAGGGACTACAGGCGCTGCTGCTGCCCCCAGCCAGTGCAACGCCTGGGATGCCGGCGCTCTGCCAACGTCAGCCTGTCCCTCAAAAAAAGGTCTGTCATCGTCGCACGCCTTTTAAAAACGAACTTCAGCCTGAGGGTTTCTCTACACGGTTGCACACAGCACAGGGGCTGCATCTGCGCAGGAGCAGAAATGGTTGGTGCCAATGACCCGGCACCCACGCCATACACGTTTGGAAAGAGGTTATTCTGGACTAGCTCCCCAGCTGGACGCGTTCCCTGCATCCCAGACGGCATCTTCCCCTTTAGTTTCACCCGGGAGGAATCCAGTTTGCGTTCCCTGAGACCGCTTGGCGACACGAACCAAACCGACAGCACGGGGGGGTCACTTCAAAAGCGTGCTTGAGATGTGAAACGAAGCACACCCAAGGAAGGTCCTGGTCTTCGTGTGGGCCTCCAACGTCCTCCCTCCCTCCGGTGGGTCTGAACAGCGTAGCATCGCACCTGGTCAGCTGCCTCAGAAAGCAGCTTTGGAGACCATGAGCCCTCCTCCTCCCGACCGAGCAAAGCGCTCTGAAGCAAATACACTTGTTGCACCAGGTGAAAGACACTTTAAAATGGATTCAGCTGCGTGTAAGCGTGTGAATTTGAGTCGCCTCGCTCTTGCCGTGCTTCCCTCCGCGGAGAGGGGTTACCGCCTCCCGTCCTCTTCCCCGGAGGGAAGCACCAAGGCTCCTACCGGCACGACAGCCGGCCCTGAGCAGGGTGCGGGGCCGGGGGAGCGCGCCCGCCGCTGATGCAGCTTTCCCGTCGCCGTGGCAGGAGCGGAGGCCTCCGGCGGCGCTGACCCCGCGGGACCCCCGCGGCCCGGGCGGGGATGGCTCCGGTCCGGGCGCCCGCCAGCCCCCAGAGCGGCCGCGGGGGCGACGACCGGGGCAGCCCCGCCGCCGCCGCGGAGCCCCGGGCTCGGCCCCCGCGGGGCGGAGGCAGGTGCGGGGGGCGGTGGCGGAGCCCGGCCGGGAGCTGCCCCCGCGGGGGCGCGGCGCCGCCCCGCACCTGGGCCCGCCCCGCGGAGGAGGGGGTGGGAGGCAGCCCTGCCGGGCCGTGCCGGGCCGGGCCGTGCCGTGCCGGTGCGGCGGCGGGAGCATGCCCCGCGGCGGCGGCGGCGGGGGCCGGGCGCCCTGAGCGGCGCCATGCGGGGCCGGCTGCTGGCGCGGCTGCGGCGGCGGCGGCGGCTGCTGCGGCTGCTGCTGGCCCTGGGCGCGCTGGCCCTGGGGCTCTGGGCCGCCTACCTGGAGCTGGTGGCGGCGGCCGGCGGCGGCGGCGGGGCTCCCCCGGACCGCAGTGAGTTACCCCGCGGGGCGGCAGGGCAGGGAAGGGGGGCTGGGGGGGTCCCGTCCCGTCCCGGTCCGTCCCGTCCCGTCCCGTCCCGTCCCGTCCCGCTCGGGAGCCCGGTGCAGTGCCCCCGTTTCCAGGCCGGCCGGGGAAGAGGGGGAGCCGCTTCCCGGGGAGCCGTTGGGGACGGAGGTGGGTTTTGTCCCCCGGGAAGGAGATGGGTGTTGGGGGTTTTCACTTTTCTGCCTTTGGCCTCTCGGCCCTCGCCCTCCTCTCTGTCAGGGATCTGTCAAAACGTGACCTTGCTGCAATCGCAGAGCCTGGAGTCACGGCTTTGAGGTGCCTCTTGTTCTGGGTGCTCCGGTGCTAACCTGGAAGGCAGCAAAGATGCTTTGAATATTGCTTTGATGAGAGAAGAAGTGTATGCAGAGGAGGAGGGAATGCATACCCTGGAGATGCACACCGCTTGCCTAGGAACGGGTTCATTTTGTGCAAACTTTTAGGAGTACAGCAGGGCTGATGCTAAGCGTAGTTAGCTCCTTTTTTTTCCAAAGTAGAGGAAAACAGTTATTTCTGTCAGTGTCGTGTGGGGTTTTATGCATCTCTTCTTTTTTACAGTTACAAGAAAGTTTTGAATGGCTCAAGGTTTTGTAAAAGCCCATGGTGGTGGTGCTGCTGTTTTTAAAATCGTATCAGTGCTTGGTGCCAATCTAATTTGACAGTAGTTTTTCAAATACTTGTGAGCATTTAACTATTAATACTTTTCAGCATCTTGGTCCCTTCATTACACATTATAAAACCCCTGGTTCTTACTCCCATGAGTCAGGCTTGGTTTCAGTCTTAAAGCTTTAGACTGTGGCTGTGCAAAGAGCTCCATGAATGCCTACTCCCACAAACTCCATTACAGGACTTCAGCTTATCCATTTGTTCCCTATTATATGTGATGTTAAGGCTAAAACCACATATTTATTGGTCCAACAGCATAAGAGATCCGATTTCTTTGGCTAGGAGAAATCTTCTAGTTGTAATCTGTCCTTTATGCCCGGTGGAATTAGTTGGGACACGAGAAGATGGGTTGCACTACGACTCTACTCTGCGTTGCATCTTTCGTGCAATCTAGCCAAGCCTCTTACTGTACACCACTTTGCCAGTACCCTCCCAAGATCCTTAGAGAAGACTGCAGAGGTAGGTAGAGGACTTGTGTGGTGCAGCAAGGGAGAAAACAAACCACTCGGAGGCATTTAAAATAGTGGTTATAAGGAGAGAAGGGCTGAGTTGGGTGTTTGGAGCCGTACAGCTGAGGGTCCTTTCACTGCCAGCAATGCAAAGGGAGGGGATGGGGGAAACGGGCAGAGAGCGTGAGGACAGAAGAGATGCGCAGCAGCAAGCAACTTTTCTTATGAATTGGGTTCTTCCTCTTTGCTTTTAGACAGGGTTATTTTTCCATCTTTGTTATAAAAGTCATTCTGTTTTAAGACTGAAACTGGAAACAGCGACGTGACTATGGTCACTACCAACTAAAACAGAAGATGAGGAAAATAATTATATTAAAGTTCAATTATATAAAAGTCCAGATTCTCCCAAATCCACCAGAGACGTTGCCGCTCGTTGCATGCGGAAGGCATTTAAACGCTGCTGGGAAGGGTGGAAGGGCGAAATCCTCCCGCAGGCAGCTCCTTGCGTCTCTGCAGCATCACAGAGGGAGAGCAGCTGTGCCCGGAGAGCCGAGGCTCTGCAGGCACCCTGGGCACTTGGTGTCATGTTTTCCTGGTCTCGTGGCCGGGATCCTGAAACCTGCTAACAGGAGGAAGGTTAATCTGTGACCCTCCCCACCCTTCCTCTTGCCCCAGTACCTCTAAAAGCCTGTTTTGTTTTAAGAGAAATCAGAAGTCAGAGCGAAAGACAAATAGTATTTGTTTTCTTTTAGCTGTCAAAACTAAGTAATGTTTTCTTCTCTGGGGGCTGGGGCGGCTGTGTTGGTGACTCCACGTGGTGACTCTTTCCAGAGGTCCCAGGGAGCTCGTGTAGGAGGGAGTGACCCTCGGAGCAATTAATACTTCCCCCCTCTCGTTTCTGCGTTGTTTTCCATCGCATGTCCCAGGTGGGAACCCTACTGTACGTCACACCTGGGACCAACCTAGAGCTACCACCTCAACTTATCTGATGCAACAGCCTCCCCAGTTATTAATGATAAAATACAAAGGCTGTTTATTGGGTAATTTTTCTGGGCAAAAGACTAAGAGGCTCCCTCCATTGGGGCCAGAAAGCTGAAGAGCTGCGGGGCGTGGAAGGAGATCTACAGGAGATCACTGTTTCCATCTCCTAGGTCTGCAACAAACAGAGTTTCTTCTTGCCTCCCTAAAAGGCATTGCAGAACAGCCTGTGTATGGAAAGCCAAGTATGTTTTCTCTTTCCAGAGAGGTGAGCTCTCGTCTTGCAAGGTTGCAAGGAGTCACAGAAAATATTCCCTTTCTTCTCAGCCACAGATGGGATGGAGCACAAGCCACTGTGATGCCCCCATGCCGCCCCTGCTCCCGGGTCAGCGCCTTAAAGCAAGTTTTCAGGCATGGTGGATCCTCCCCAGCTTTGTGCTCCTCTCCTCCTCTTCCCCCACCAGACCAGTGCGTGGTAGAGGAAGCAAATGTCAGATGGCCTCGGTGTGGGCGTTTCAGCAAGCGATGCTTAAAAATTGAGGCCCTGACTGTCCTCCCTTGACATATATGCAGCTCTGCTATGCAACAGAGTTAAGCATATAAATAAGTTTGGATGAAAGAGCATAAAGGGCCTAGGAGAATATGCTGTAATCATCGGTACCTATTGGCTTCTATGGTGCTGCATCACCATACGCTGGGAGAGGCTCTGGCCACAAGGTTCATTTTGCTGTAACGTTAAAGTCAAAGGCTGAGGGACCAGCCTGAAGTGCAGAATTCATGCTTGGTATACCCCATGGCTTGGGATTCACGCATGCCTAAGTTGATCTGGGCCCTTTTCTAGCTGTCAGGGCGGTTTGGGATGGGCTGGACAGGGACACATGATCGTATGGGCTCTCATGAGTGATAGCTTTCCTTTGAAGGTGATGCTGAAATAAGCAGTCAGTCTGGTCAAAAAAAAAAAAAAATCGTTTTTTTCCTTGTGATGTGACTGCATCAAGGTATTCCTGCATATTCTTCCCAGGGAACCTTACTGGCAGGACTGTTGTCTCTCATGGGCAGGAGGGTGTTTCTGTTCCTGTTGTTGTGGGGCTTGTCTTTTTCTTTTTTCTTTTTTTTTTTCTTTTTTAATTGAGCATATTTGGCTGGTCTGCTGCCCAATAGGTATTTATAGGAATCTTAAACATGTTTACAGCTGAGTGAACTAAAACAAGCAGGCTGATGTGAGTTGAAGATGGGCACAACTCTCCTCACATGAAATGTGGCCTGTTGTCATCCAAAACAAGTTGTAACAGGCAGGACATTGCCTCTCTGCCAAGAAACTCGAGGAGCTGGAGACAGTCTGTTTACTCCTGCTGCTGACAGGCACTAACCTCTGTGGAGTGGGCTCTCCAGTAGAAATGTTTTTCTCGTCTTTACTAGCTGCTACACAGAACACTTTGCTCCTGCAAGTGAATGCTGGAGATGGGAAACTTTCTTATTTCAAGGGTGAATGAGGTGTTGGGGAGGGAGAAAATACCAGTAAAGCACAGAGCAGCCAGGTCTGGAGGGTGAGCCCTGTAGCCTGCCTTTACTGCTGTAATGCCTGTCCTTGCCCTTGCCCCTTCCAGCCGTGCTGGAAGGGGCATTACATTACAGACGGTCTTCCTCTGGGAAGACCCCCACCCCAAGACACTGCCTCTTCCCAGAGCTGCTGTAATGCTCCATTTGGATGGAAAGGCTGGTGGGCCAGGGACCTCCTCCTGCTTCCTCTCTTTCTCTTCTGTGCCCAGCAGTGCCTCATCTTGCCTGTCCATGCGTAAAGGGGTGACTCTGAGGGAGCAAGGCTGGCGTCAGCGAGCCGTGCCTGCAGGCAAGGAGGATGTGCAACGATCCCCCTTTGCTTTAAAACCTTGTGTCAACACAGTCAAAGCGAATCCCGATTCCTGAAGAAACTTGGAGGTAAGGTCATTCCCAGCCGTTGCTGTGCAGGTTCTGTTTTTTTTTTTTTGCTGCAAAGACCATGGTATCTCAGGAGACTACAAATCACTTGCACTAATTTCCTGTATCGCAGGTGTGAGCGTCACACTGAGCCAGGCACAAGCAGGGTGTGCAGGATTAGATTAGATTGCTGGGAGGTGCAACTTGTAGGAACAAGGAATTGGGGGGCCCTTCTTTAACCTGCCTCTCCCAGCTGCTTCAACCTGCCCCTGTTCCTCCACATTTTATCGTTGTGTGTAAATAACACTGGGAGTGTGTTATCTTCCTGTCTTGGATTGTGACAAGTGGTTTTTGTCTCACTTGCAGTGTCTCAGACTGCTGCTTTTCTAACTCAGTAGCATGTGGTCCCACTCTCTGAAGTGGGAAATAGGAGGGGTTCAGAAGAAACCATGGAGATATGTGAATAAAAAAGCCCTTATAGCAAGACTTCCACCTCCCCAGTATGTATGTCTTTTAGTGTCCCTTTCCTTCCCCAAAAAATTGGTTTCTTACCCCCCCTCCCCCCCATGCTGAGCGCTCTGATCTTCAGGCATCCAGGTGACTACAAAGCAGCACGAGTTGCCTAAAAACGTCACCTGAGCGTTGGTGCGAATGGGCAGGTGCATGTGTTTGTATTAGAAAAGTAGCTGGCAGAAAGCTGAAGTTGCTCATTTAATGTAATGCATCAACTTCCTTCTGTAGCCTCCCTGCCCAGGCACCCTCAGAAGCATCTATGCGTAAGGGCGAGAACGCCTACATACGCAGGTTCATTCACATGCACACGGGCTGACTTTTGCAGTCACTCACACGCAAGGTTACTTGCCGGTACATGCACAGTATCGCTCTTTTGCATAGCTAATTGCATCGCAGGTTACTGAGTGCCCACGGGGAGAAATTGGACGACGTGGCTCTCTGGTGGTGGCTGAAGTATCTATTTCCTCTCTGGGGAAACTGTTAACCCAGAGGAAAAGTTAAACTAGGTATCGCCCCCAAAGCACCTCATCCTGACTGAAGAGAAGTGTTGGCAGCAGGGGAACATCTATACCATAAAGTTTGCATACGATATTTTTGTGCTTTTGAAGTGAGACCTTCATTCAAAGGGGCCTGTGCCAAGCAACACCGTTCCCCAAAGCACATGGTGGGCTGCTGTAGCTGCAGGGAGAGGGATGGGCACTGCAGGTGGGCAGATTTTTCACTTCCCGTCGGTCAGTTCAGTCCCCTGGGGGATGATCAGAAGTGCTGTCACGTCTTGCTCTGCACTGGTGTATGTAAAGTGAGTCAGCGTTCCCAGGCCCGTATTCACAGCACAGACCGCTATCACAGACTCGGCGGCGAAGCCAGGGCCACTGAGGGCAATTTGGATCGTACTCTAGCCTGGTTGTGAAGTTCACTGACACAGCAGCCAGGGGCTGCCAGGACCTCCTGCTAGCTATGCCATACTTGTCCTGGGCCTGTGTATCCTTTCACTGCTGCTGGGGCACGTACTGCAGGTAACTTGTGAACCTGGCTTTTTTCACCTCTTGACTTGAAGTCAGGTAGGAATTTTACTCTTAAATAACCTTTTTGTGGAGCAGCACTGAGTGCCTGGGTCCCTGTGCACTGAGTGAGAGTTGCGAGTGTTTGTTTTCTTGGAACCTGGCCTGCAGTTTGTCTGGCCCCAGAAGATCCCCAAATAATTTGCAAAGATTACATATTATCATTACAAATAAACTGTTGCACCATCCCTTTATGTACACGTTACCTGTGACAGATTTATGTAGTGGTGTGCCAACACAGCATGTATCCCCACACTCCACCTTCCTGTCTCGAGTCAGGCGGGACGGGGGTGACTCAGCTCTCACGGGGTGGTGCCCTCCCGTGCATCGCCTCCGCGCTGTGGGGCTGGCAGAGGAACGCTGCTGTCTTCTGGAGATGTGTTTCTGCATACGGTATAGTAACGTGAAGGGTCTGCCTTCTCTCGCCTGCAAGTTCAAGCAGATGTGAAGGAAGAGTGGCGCTGGGAGAGACGATGGACGTCGTCTTTCGTCTGGCGGTTTGGAATTACCGATGTCTGTAGTATGGTAAAAGGCAGGATGTTTTCCTGAAGACAGAGGTTGCCTTGTAGGTCGTGGCAGTGGGGAACAGAGTGATGATGGGGTTCTTTCTCCAGTGCTTACAACGCTAGCCTCAAGAATTGATGAGGTTATATATTTTGTTGTACTTTGAGTTTCCCTTTCCTATTTGTTCTTGCTGTGCGTTGATGTTCCCTTTTCCAGTCGCTTCCCAATTGCTTTTTTCAGGCTTGCGGTAATATCCGAGAAGGGCTTTCCAGAAAAGGAAATAAGCTGTCTTATTTAGACGCGGTGTGAGATTTAAGAAAGATCCATGTAATGCCTTGGGTGGAAACAGATATGAACCTGGTCCTTAGATACTTATGCTTTTCACGACGTTAGAAATTCATAGTCTGTGTGTGTAATCAGCCAAACCAAAATACACTGGGATCTTGACCAGAGCTCCTCTGTACTTCTGTTTTCCTGAGAAGACTTTCCCATGCCAAAGCACGAGGGCTTTGATATTCCTGATCTGGAGAGAGTCCCCTACACTTTGAGATGCTAAGACGGTCTAGGGCAACTTTGCTGTTAAGGAAATTGGCCTTCTCCAAAGACACCTCAGAACAATAATTCATGTTGGCATAATACAGAATTTAAATCAACTACACAGAATAATGAGATTCAATTGGTCTTTGAGATGTTGGATCATTTCAGACAATCCAAAGATTGTCAGGTGGACCTGTGAGTCCCCCTGAAGCATCAGTGCCCCTCTCAAGGTCACTAATTCTGATTTTATAATTTCCTAAGGCTTAGTTATTTCAGCATTCTGTGACTGTTTCCCACTCGAGATTTTTTTTGATGGGAAAAGAGGTAAATGTGGCTTCTTATTCCCCTTGTTTTTAGAAGCTGGAAAAGCTGTCACCTATTACTTTACATTGTAGGTCTATCTGATACCCTTATGAGGCAGAAGTATGGCATCTTGTGTTACTCTTGCTTTTCTGTGTCACTGTTTTCCATCAGAGATGCAAACCTTAAGTCCCAGGCCTTTGCATCATCCATGGGGGTTTTCTTCCTTCCTAGTTTCTGTCTCAGTGACCTTGATGTTCATTTCAGACAGTCTAAAGAGTCTTGATTTTTTTTTTTTTTTCCAGTTGAGCCAAATATGAGCAATTGACAGCCAGTGCTACTCAGTAGTGTAAAAACACTGAATACAGATCAGAGACTTGACTATGGGGCCTTCCGTAACAGGCATGTTTTAGCTTTTTAACTTTTTTTTTTCTGCTAGCCCTCTGGACTGTGAGTATTAGGAACTAGTAAGCTTATATGGAAGCCCGGGTTTCACTGAAATTGTGTAAATTCACACACACTAAACAGTATTTCATTGTCAGATACTGTTATATCCCATTTACCAGTAAAAATATTTGATCTACATCATCACCTGTTAGGCTGCAGAATTGCCTAGTAGAGCTCTCTTGAAGTGCAGATAATCTACATTAATGATATGTGTATTTTTTCCTGCCGTTCTAAATAAATCTGTTTCTGCCTTGCTTCAAGAGGCCACTTATTTCCATGTCATTAGTGTGGGCTGTTTGACTTGGCCCGTGTATTTGGTGTTGGCAACTCCGACAGCTTCCTCAGTGCTGCTGTTCATTTGAGCCTAGTTAAGATATCTCCAGCCCTTCTCGTAAATACTTTACTTCCTAAATTAGTTTCATTTCTATTTTGTAATGTTATTTTCTCTAAAATTGCAGTAGCCATGTCTGGGTGCTATTAACCCTATCTAAGCCGCAGAACAAAATTTATAATGGGCTGAGAATATCCTGTCCAGACCACCCTGTACTAATAGCCTCAATTACCTGCTGCGGCAGCTCACTCAGCATTAGCTGCCACAGTCCGTGTTTTGTTGTAAGCAGGCCAGTTGGGAGGCGTTTATTTGTTTTCAGTCAAAAATGCAAAATGAACCAACAATCTGCCAAAACCAAGTTCTCCTATCAAACCTGCCTGAACTATAATTTCCGGAGGTGTACCTTGGAAGTAAATTGTCTGCCTAAGATAAGGAGTAAATATAAGAAGTTTCATTTTGCAACTGCTATGTCTTCAAAACATCAATGCATGCCTATTTCAGAGGAAATTTTGTGAACGGCAACTATGACCCATAGTCTGTACTCTCATACCCATGGGAGGGAGTAGTTGCATCTGCTTTAAAAATTCAAAATGACACCCAAGCCAAGGTGTTGAGAACGAATGCATTATTGAAGTCTTTCCCAGGTCGTATGTTGCCCCTTTCTTATTGGAGGGGGGCAGGAAGCAGTGAGAAGGTTTGTCCTCTAAAACTAGAGAATAGAGCAAGGGTGAACCTTGGAGTGGAAAGAAACCCCTCCATGTCCAGGCCCCACAGACCTCCCTCGGTGGCCTCCAACAGACTCCTCGTGTTGTGCTGGCACAGCAGCCCAAGGGAGGCTGGGCCCTATCCTCCCCTCTTCCCTCCGGGCTCCGTGCGGAGGAGATGGCACCTCTCCATGCTCCAGGCGCAGGGCTGGGGGACAGGAAAGAAGGGCCCGTGCAACACTTTGCAATCAACAACAACTTTACGGAGTGCTGGGAGACCTCGTGCAGGTCGGCTGTGCCTCCCTTTCCTGAAGGCGGGATGCTTCGCTGCCTTGCAGCCACTGTGGGGGGCTGAGTCGCTTGCAGGGAGCTGGGTCGGTGGGGGGGTCACTGAGGACTCCCCACCCTCCTGGAACACTGGGGCCGCCATCTCATCCAGGGGACCCTGGACATGGGAGGAAGGGGCTGGAGCCTAGGGCATGTGAGGGGAGGTGGAGGGCAGTCCCTGTGCCCAAGGGGCAGCAGAATGGTGTAGGGAAGCAATCCCCAGGAAAGGGACCCTTAGCTCTCCCAACCTTCCTCCTTCTCCCACAGTAGGTCATCTTTCAGGCCACAGGCCCCCCCAACTCCCAGAACAGCCATCTTTGGCCACATGCATTGCCATCACAGTGGCCTCCTGATGTTACAAGCTGCCTTGTTGCCTTTTATTTTGGGCCCTGTGAATTGCGGGGACCCTGGATGCTGGCCCACAATTCGCTGAGCTTCAAGGCCCTTGGGTTCCAAGGATGACTGGAAGAAAGAGGTCCCACAGCAGCAAGGCAAGTGGCTGCCCGCTTTTCCATGGTAAGGCAGATAAGCGGTTTCAGGAGATGTAGAGGAAGAGGAGGCAGCATCAGAGGGGGAACACCATCAGCTGCATGGTAGCAATAGCCATCGCTCCTGTGGTTGATGGTGTGGAGCCCAGGGAGGTCAATCCACCTGAAGATCAAGAAGAACCAATGGAAGTGGATCCACCTCCAGCGTGGCTCACCTGGCACCACTACACCGTGCCAGGGCTCCCCTGCATGGCGCCATGGCAGCGGCATCGCAGGAGTGCCTAGCCAGCGCCCTACCATCGGCCTGGCCTCCGTGCCCAGCATTAGCTGGGAGGCCCAGCCTCCATGCCTGGCCATCCTGCGGACTCACCCGTTCCATTTCTCAGCATCAACAATTATTTTGTGGATTGCCCTGGGTTGTGTGAGGCCTTCTTTCCCATCCCTCACCCCCACCCCTCCTGAAGGGGTGCCATCTCTTCTGCTCTGAGCCCCAAGAAAAGGGGACAAGACAACGTGGCTTGCGCCAGGCTGCTGTGCCGGGGCGACAGGAGGAGCCCCTTGGAGGACCACCGAGGTCTCTGGGGCCTGGAGGTGGGGTTTCTTCAGTCTGAGGATGAGAAGGCTGCCTGATGGGTGGTTGAAGATGACGCCAGACCCCCCTGTGGCAGTGCCCAAAGAATAGCAACAGATCAAGCAAAGAAGTTAGAGGGACGGTTGTTCCTCTGGAGAAGCAGGAGACTGCAGTTCTGCCAGGAAGAAGTGCTGGCCTTCAGCATTAAGGTCCCTTCTAGCTGCTTCATTAGGAGTTCTTTGCAAGATTCGCAATAAACAATTAAAAAAACAACAATAAAACAACAAAAAGAACAGTAGCAGTGCTTTCCTCCTCTCTTGTTTGGTACTTTGGCGATTGTATCTGGACTCCTCTGTCCCTTCCTGGTCTCCCTAGTCCAGGAAGGGCACCGGGGCGTGGGGTGTGGGCCCAGGCCAGGGCCTTCAAGATGGTGAGGGGCCAGGGCACAGGAGGGCAGGCTGATGGAACTGCCTGGTCATGAGGGTGGTCAGGCACTGGAACAGGTTGCCCAGAGAAGTTGTGGATGCTCCATCCCTGGAAACATTCAAGGCTACGTTGGATGGGGCTTTGAGCCACCTGATCTAGTGAAAGATGTCCCTGCCCACGGCAGGGAGGTTGGACTGGGTGATCTTTAAAGGTCCCTTCCCACCCAAACCATTCTATGTGTCTGTGAGATGGGCAGTGGTACAATGTGCTGCTGCACTCGGTTCCCCTGGATTTTTGTGGCCTGTGCTACTGTCTGCAATTGCCATCTCTCTCTTAGGCTTATATTCAGTTTGTAAAACAGGCTTGTACAGCAAAACCAACCGATGTGTCAGCAGTGGATCACTGAATTACTGCTTATTCTCAAAACACTAAGCCTGCATCATTTCTTTTTCAGTTCTCAGCTGAAACTCAAGCCCTGTGCCTGTAGGTCTGTGCTTTAGGTCTGAAGGACATTTTTTCAAGCATTTATAATTTGTCTGATATAATTCACTATTCCAAGAATTGTTGTGTCCCTTCCTGTTGATTTTGAGACAGGCACCCTGGCAGCAGCCTCGCCATTACTGTTGCCAACTGCTTCACCTTTCAATTTTTATTTTGTTTTTTTCCACATAGGCTACGTAGACGCTTTTATTTAAACCCAGCAGGTCTAGCTTTTCTCCAGGCCTTGGGTGATGATCCTTTAGGACTGTTCCACTGCCCCAAGTACACATCTGCATGGATCTAAGTTCATATGGGTCCTAGAAAGAGCTTCAGTGCCAAACATGGCCCGAATGGTGGTCTGTGGAAAAAGGTTTTGCCAACTTGATGCTTGGTTTGTCTCCACGCGCTGGCCAGACCACCAGCTGCGAGCACCTCAAGCACCAGAAGTGGTTTGGTATCGTTCTCTCCCCTCACAGGCAGGGGCAAAACCCTCTTTATAAAGGTGTTTAATTCTTCATGAACCAAGCACTCAGGTTTGTGGGAGGAGGAGCATGGTGGGGGTTGCTTTGTCACCTCTTTCTGCCCAGGTGCCTAGGCTGCTCCAGCTCCGTCACCAATGCCCAGGGCCGTTCCCGGTCCAGCTCTTTTGCAGCCGCTTCCTCAGGGCAGGAAGAGCTTTGTAAGGTGTGTGAGTTGAAGGACAGTTGTACTGCTCCGGGTTGTGCTACATTGGGAGCTTATTTATCCTTGGGTAGATGTATTCTAATTCTGTCTCTGCTGTTTTGGTCTCCTGCCCCTTCAGGGAATTGGACGTGCTTTGTGAGACCAGGGTTTGGCAGGCTTTAACCTTGGTAATGGGTGTTTTCCTTTCCCCTGTAGTTACTGGCTGTAGCCAATCATGTGTATTTACTTGTCCATGTTGTTCACCTGCTCCAGTAGTGGAGCTCAGATCACCAGCATTCAGCCTGAATTTAATTTGCTTTTCCTGCCAGCGCCTTTTCATCCATTGGCAGTTCCTCTGTTGCTGGCATGGTGCTGCTCACCTGCACCTAATCTGCAGCTAATAAAATGCCTCTGCCTTTCACCTTCTTTTCTCTTCTTGCTGAGCCCTCATCTTCATCCCTGCTGCTCCTCTGAAGGAGTCCTGATGATGCTAATGCTGCTGCCGCCCCGTAGTCATGCTCTGCACTTGCGATTCCTCTGAACATGCCGCCATTCCTTGCACGTCTTGCAAGGCATTTCCAGGTGTGTCTCACTGACTCGCACCTCTTGCTCCAGTGGGGAAGAGGGTCTTTTGTGTGTGATGGTGGGTAGGGGAGGGTGCAGTCCCTCTCTGAACTCCTACTGTCCCCCTGCCTCGGTATGGCGAGTATTATTTCAGTTTGTCTGTACTGTCTGATCGCTGTCTGCATTCCATCAGCTCCAGCCATGCGGCCAATTTCCTTTGCTTCGCAAATTGTAATTGCTTTGCCAATTAACTCTGGGTCTTCCCGTACTCTCTCTTCAGTGCTTTGTCCCAAAACCCCGTGCTTCCCAAATAGCATGATTAGGTGGATTTTTTCCTAAACTTAGATCCTTTGTAAATTTTGTTTTCACCTTTTTCTTGTAACTCTGTGTTTGAATTAGAGATCTGACATAGGCGCGTTAAGGCGGGGAAAAAATACTTTAGCAAGTCTCGCAGCTCGTGCAGAAGTAGAAGAAGAAAGAAAAGTGAAAGACAAGCCAAGCAGGAGAGAAGAGGCAGCATTTGGGAATACAGGCGACAGGGATTACTTAACAAAAGTAAGAAGCGGCCAAAAATGGGGCATAGTGAGATGAGTGTCAGAGCAGAGTGATCAGAAAATGCCAATGGCCCCTAAAAAGTGGTGAGGGGGAAGGAACTGAAGGCTAAATTAGAAGCAAATCCTTGGGATTTCAGTGGAGCAGAGAGGCTGGAATTGACAGTCTCAGGTACAGAGATCAAAGGGGTAGAAAGGGGTCGGAGGGCACAGAGTAAAACCACTGACTCAGAGTTTTAAAAGGGGTGAAGAAAAATGCAGGGATAATAATTACAGAAGCTGGTGGGGACCATAAGCAGCTCTACTGAGATGGTTAAGAATGTATTTGGTGTCCTAAGGGTGTTTGGTGCCTTGAAAATTAGTACCACGGTAGCTTTTTATTGTACTCGGTGTCTGCCAAGGCATCTGGTTTCCCTGTGTAGAGCATTGCGCTCAGCACTGCAGCTGCTCTGCTTGATTTGCAGAGTGTAGCTACCTGGTTTGTCCTGGGTGTCTAGCAAATGCTCAGCACTTTGCCAGTTGTTTCTGTAGAAAAAGGATTTGCTAATTTAGTCAGGATTTTTTCATGTGTCCTTCTTTATTTACAAAGGATGTAAAGCCCCATTTCTCTAGGTACAGTGAAAAGCAAAGAAAAGATGCTCGGTTTGTGCATATTCCTATGGTCCACGGTCAGGTAGCATTTAATCCAGAAACTCTCTGGATTTGCTGAGGTTCACGCTACCTCTGCTCCTTTCATAATCCTCAGCGCTCCCTTTCAGTCTTTCTTTCCATGCCCTTTTGGTGTTTTTTCTCTTACACAGAGGGACAGGCGTTGTTTGCTGGAGCCAGTGCAAGTTTGCATCGAGGCACAGGGGAAAACTCGCCCTGCTTGACTCCCACCCCGAGCACTGACTCCCACAGCAGAGACTGCGACGTTACAGCTATCAGCCTCAGCTGTGAGGGCATCCTGCTCCCGGGTAACCATTTTGTAGTAGGCAGCATGGTGGAGAAGGGACCATTATGGGAAAGAGCTGGACCAGACTCTAGTACGAGTGGTGTTTGCAAAGTGGTGCTTGCTTGGCATGGCACGCTGGGGTCTGAGGTGCACCAGCTCCAGATCTGTCCAAAAATATGTAAAACACATGGGATCCTGTTGCGAGTTTGCAGCCTAAATTATCCCTCTGGGCAGAAAGCGAGTCCTGCGAGCACTGCCCGGGTCCGGGAGCAGATCCCCTGGGGAGCTGCAATTTGTCCTTGCTCTGTCTCTGGGCAATGGGGGAAGGATTTGCTTCAGCCTGAGCCAGCGCGGCTCCCCCCTGCCTGCCACCCGCTTATATTTAGCTGGCAGCGTGTGGTCGCGTGGGCCATTTGAAGGCAGCGTCTCCCAGCCCTCACCTCAGTGCTGCCCAGCTTTCCATAGGGGTTGAGCTGCTGCTGCCTGGGTGGAGAACGGGAGGCTAAAATTAGCAGGCAGCTCTTCTCTTGCCAAATGCTGCGTCTGACCCAGCCGAGCCTGGCGAGGAGGAGAGGAAAACGGTCTTAAATCTCTCTGCACAGAGCGCCCAGCGTGCCTGCCGGCTTCTCATTGCAAGGGGTGGGGATCCCCCAGCGGGGGTGCTTGGGGGTATGCTGAAGCAGTGGGGCACTGCCAGGACGGTCTCAGGACACAGTAGGAAATCCTGATTCTCAGAGCTCTGTTTCCTTCTCAGTCTCCCTTTGAATATCATATAAACAGTCAGGGAGGCCAATTCTTGCTCCTGGATGTCTTCAGAGCTGCAGGCGTCTCCCCGCTTAGGGAGAGGTTTTCAGGGCAGATGTGGGGTTTGGCTGCCATAAGAAATCTAGTGTGTGAAAACTGCTCCTACCCCGCCAGAACAAGCTTCTGAAGGTTTCGCTGCCCCCACTAGCTGCCCGCCCTAAATTAGCACTTGTTCACTCTATTACAGAGCGGTTTTCCAACAGGGCGGGCTCCAGGAGGGGCTGTGGTCTGGTGGTTACAGCACAAATTTGGGCGAATGGGGGGTACATGCCATCCCTGTCTCTGCTGCTGAGCAGCCGAGGCTTCAGAGCGAGCTGCTTCAGCAGCCCATGCCTCAATTAGCCTCTACGGCAAAGATGTCGATGATGATTGTTATTTATCCTTTTGAAATACTTAATGTCCATGAATGGAAAAGCATTAATTGGGCTCCAAATTATGTTGGTGAAAGGGGAAAGCATGTTGTTTCATTATTGACTGTGCGGCCTGACCCAGCCTGCCTTGCTGGTACAGTCCTGCTGGTTTGGCTGCCCCAGGCATGCTGCTACTCTGTCTCTTGAGAATGACCTTTGGTTGTGTGTGTAACGCACCGGCAGGAACTTGTCTGGGCCCCCAGAATACAGGTCTCACCTCTGACCTTTCCCATTCATTGCACTTGCCTGAATTGCACAGCCCAGAGCAAGAAATGGGTGGAAGGAGGCAGCTGAGGTGGGGACTTGGTCCCTAAACCCCATTCCTTTTATCCGTGGCCTTTGGAAAGACCCATCTGCAGTATGTGCAAGGGCAGCACACGGGCAAACAGTGACTGTTGCAGGGAGAACTGGCGTGGGTTTTGCACGTTCTTGGTCCTGACAGGTCAGGAGGAGCAGTCTGAGGGGTGTGGTGGAGCAAAAGGAGCACCCCTTGACAGCCTAATAAAGGTCAGAGTAAATGTAAACAAGGTTTGCATTGAGATTTCTGGTTTTTCAGCAAGGGTTGGCAGGCGCTGCTCGTGGGAAAAGCTGGGCCAACTGCAGGAAGAATTAAAAAACCAGGAAGGCATGTTCCTGGTCCGCCTGACAACTGTTTGTGCTGAAAGGGAGGTGAAATTCCCCTTTACCTGCAAACAGCAGAGAAACGAGAGCAGCTGGATTGGCTGCACTAGCTGTGTCTTATGCATTCAACCAGCTAACTTGGAAAGTGGCCTCTCCAGTTGTGCGTGGAGGTGTGTAGAGAGGATGTGTGCTAGCCCTCTGCCAGGTCTCCATTACATTAGGTGTATGGGGAGGAGAGAGCTCCAGGAACTGGAGGGGGTGCAGTACTGGCAGGGTCCATCCTTGCTCCTGTCTCGGCTCTGGGCACAGGTGCCTCCCTCCTGTGAGCACTGCTCTGTGGTTTTCATGCTGGTGAAGTAAAGGAAACAAAACTTTCAAGTGAGTTCCCGGCTTCCCTTTCCTTTTCCCTGCTGGAGGTGAAGAGTGTGAAGGACATCAAGGTATTTTTAGCATGGGTAAAGAAAGGCAAAATATAAAATATATGGGAAAATATTCCTCCTGCAGCTGCAAGAGGAATTGCACTCTGTGTCAGACCAGCTCAGGGCTATTGTTTTTCCTGGGAAGGATTTATTTGCCTGAACCCAGCAAGGTGAAGAAAGCACCACCAGCTGCAGACTTACTGGGAGGCTGGGGGAGAAGGCGGCTGTGTCCTGCTCTTGCCCCTTCGCACAAATCTGGCAAGTCCTCTAGGATAAGATTTCTTCCTGACGCTGGCAGCCCACACGCCTGGCAGCTCCTGGCTCTCTGTGCTGGCACACAAGGGCTGGGGCTGAAGTGACCCTGTGGGGCACTGGCACTGCTGGGGCCAGGAGCTGAAGCCAGTTCTGTCACTTTGGCTCACAAGCCTGAAAGGACGGACTTGTCTTTTCCCAGCTGACTGCTGTTCTGTGATGGAAAAGTGGCTTTTTCCTGCGCTTGCTGGTAACAATGACAGGGACCTCCTTGCTCTTAATAATCATCACTTACTGAGGAGAGGGGGAAATTGTTCTTCCATGTTCTGTTCCCCTCATTGAACTCTGTTCTGGCATTGACTACTCGCAAAAATACTAATTTCTAACCAGACAGCCACTTGAAGTGGCCTGCATTTGCTGTCTGAGGCTATCCAGGAAGTCAGTCTTCCAGCTGCAGCGCTGGGCTCCTCTGTCCATGCCAGGCAGCCTGTCAGCATCCTTGCCCAAGGCCCTGCAGGGCTGCTGGGAAGATGCTACATGACAGTAAGTGCTTTACGTGCCGTGCAGCATGGAGGCTCCCCCACCGCCCTAGAGAAGGCATTGGGAAGGGGCTGGTGCTCCCCTGAAGCTGGGACAGCATGCATTGCCAGCACTTTGGCAAAGGAAGGAGGGCTGGAGTATGACTTGGAGGGTGCCCCCATGTCCCTGTGCTAAATTTAGTTCTGCAACCAGTCTGTTTAAAATCCACCATTGCAATATTCTGCTGCCTCCCCTCTGCAGAGCTGGGCATTTGCAAGGTCTGCTGAGATATCTTCTCACAGTCAAGCTGCTAAAATCCATAGAGATGCCTTTCTTGGGCTCTGCAGGTCTGAAGACTGCTTATAATTCTTGTCTCAAACCTTGAAACTGGAGTGGTTCACGTGGGTTGACCTGCCACTATTTCCCCAGGGTGGTTCATTACCAAGCTGAGCAGGACCCCCATATCCCGTGGTGTTAGATCTGGGTATATTTATCTATTGCTGAGTGATACAGTGGAAAGGCAGCTTAAGGATTTAGTTACTGGAAAGCTTTTTTCAGGAGAGTGGGGCTTCATACATTGCTTGGCTGAGGGTAGAGGCCCCTGGAGGGAGGACAGCTTGGGTGAATGATACTGGGCTGGGCCTTGAACTGGGCAGTGCTCAGGGGGTCTCCCAGAGCAGGCATGTTCAAGTAAAAGGAAAAAAAAAAAAAAGAGAGAATGAGAGAGAAAGCGGTGATGGGGGGAGGAAAGGATTTGAGCCACTTCTTGTGCTGGTAGCAAATGCTCAGGACAGCCATTTTCCAGCCCTGGCCACCTCAGCAGTTCCAGCAGAGCTGCTGTGCTCCGAGGACAAGGCGGAGGCATGCAACATTGGTGCTTTTTCTCATGAACGTAGTAGGTACGTTTGTACAGTTGCAGGCATGTAGGTTATGATTCTTTTTTCACACTTTTGGATTTTACATGCTATGTCTGCTGTGGGTGCTTGGGATTTGTCATCTCACTATACAGCTTAAATGAAACCATACAAATCCCTGTGTGCATTTCTTTGCATTCCTTTGTAAACAATCCCAATTTTTTAAATTATTATTATTTAAAATATATGTGATAGTGCTTTCTGGATCTGTAGCTTTGTAAAGAAATGGCTGTAACTTTACTCTCTGCAGGTGTGTGTTTCTCAGATTCTAAAGGCATTTCCACGTGTAGCATTTTCCACATATAGAGGGTCTCTGTGTGCTCCAAGTACTACCAAATCAGCCAGAGTCCAGAAGTTAGGAATTGAAACTCCCAAGAAAACAAAGGTCTGACCTAATTTTGCATTGTGCGCTATCGTGAGACTATCTTAGCACCTTTTAAGTGTCCTGTGCTCCAAAGGCACCTGTGCTCCTCATGTTTTCTGGGCAGATCTAACCAAACCTGTTTGCTCCAGGTTAAGAATGATTCTTTCCCAGCAGAAGAATTGCAGCACCTGCCCTTCACTTTGTGTTGTTTCAGGTGGCCAGGGAAATCTGATGCTGAGCTCCATTGCATGGCAGACAGCTGGGCTAGTGCTAGGGCAATTTTACATGCATTTCATTGAACCAAGGTGGCCTGCATGGAGCTCATCTGTATGGAATGAACATCTAGTTGCAGCTCTTCCCTCCTTCCTTCAAGCCTGAGGAGGCCACAGTGTGAACTGAAGGTGGGTGAGGGTTTTAGCAAATAAGCAGCGTGCTGCTGCTCTTAAATGACCTGCTGACAATGCTCAGTGCGTTGTTTTGTAGACCAGAGGCATGTCTTCCACGCCAGCTTTACTACTGTGCGTAAAAGCCTTGCAGGCTGCCGTGGTTTCCTTTGCACAGAGCCAGGGTGTGGGACACTTCATTACACTCTACCCAAATGTTTTAACATTAGGGTTAATGTTAAGACCCAGCTTGGGATTCGTGAGATCACAGACTTGGATGCTGTGTTAAAACACCCTGAGTGACGCAGGCTGCATTCTGCACTTGCCGTCAACCAGAGGAGCAAGTGGTTTCAGGCACTGTTAAATGAGCTTTCTCTCCAGTGTTGGTCCCTTGTCGACATAGGGTCTCTCTTGTTGTCTTCCCCCATGCATGGTGATAGCCAAGGATCCTCTCTGTGTAGGATACTCATGCAGTGAAAGCGCCACAGGCAAGAAACCTCAGTAAATAGTATTTGTCTAACAGGTGCTGCCATCTCCCAAGTAAAAGTGTCCTAAGGAGTCATTGTACATATGTAGGCACATCACAGATGTGTGCTGCAATTTCTGTACCTGCTCCCTGCCCAGGGGAAATCAGCAGCACCTGGATACCCCCAGCGTGTGTGTCAATACTTGCAGCACACGCTCACTCCTATATGCTGCTGCACCAGTTTTCCTCACCTCCCGGCTTCCCCACCCGCACCGGCATGGAGGCACACCCAAAGCCCCGCATTGCCCTGCTTCTCCCTGCAAAACATTTCTCCTCCTGTCGAAAGGCTCCATCCCTTCATCTCTGAGGCTGTCCGCCTGCCTCATCTCACACCTTCAATGTTCCTGTCTGTGCTCTCTGGGTGCGTAGATGTGCTCCCCATGTATTCACGCCCCTTCATACATACCTGTCCATCCCAGCGTGCAAGTACCTGCATGTTGCTGACCTCGCCTACTTAGTGCTCTTTCATAGTGTTCCCCTGCATGTTTTCATGACCTTGAAAGCCTTGCTCTCTCCTGCCAAGCTGCTGGGACTGCACAGCTTGCCATATATTACAGTGTTTTTCCCTTCTGGGGTCCTTTAAGGTGGAGAGCAATGTTTACGAATGTGGTAGGTCAGATCCTGGAATAAATAAGACATGACATGGCACTTGCAAGTTTCCTTTCTAGGGTTGCAACTGTGCATTTCCATTTCAAATTCTGACACCATCCCACACCAGCTCCTCATGGACTTGGTCCGTGCACGGCAGAGGGGAATCGCAGCCTCCCCCAGCACTGCTCTGCCAGCGCAGACCAGCGGTCCCCACTGCTGTTGCACACCTGCCCCCTCTCCTCCTCCTCTGCACAGGCCACTCTCTCTCTAGTCCTGCCCTTTCCCGCTGTGTACGTGGCTACCAGGACATGGGTCTGTTTGTTTGCACCACGACGTGTGTTTCGGCTGCAGTGAGCTAACTCTGCTGAAGTAGCAGATCTGGAAGAGGGCAGGAGCCTCTGTGCCCCTAAGTAGAGTGCAGCAGGACACAGGCAGCGTACTGGCGATATACAGTCATTTGCTATTTTCTTTGTGGCCCCCTCAGCTACTCGGTGCAGCTCACTTGGGGCTTTCACATGGCTTTTCCTCTTCTTGGCCTGCAGCATTCCTTGCTCTTCCCACCTTGGGTCTTTCTGGACCACGTATGCACCTCTGCAAACCAGAACTATACCTGGAGACACATATATATTTAGAGCAGGGAGTGTACCCATGTTCTTTTTTAGCATGCTGTTCCTCAGTTTGATTTACAAAGGCTTTCTTAATCTCATTTTACTTAACCAAAGCTGCAAGATCTTCCTGTTTCTCTCCCCAGGTGTTTCTTTAGTTTTTCAAATGCTAGCAGGTATGCAAGTATCTGAAAGTGGTGGCCACCTTCAGAAAGAAAACACAGAGAAACTATTGTATCTCAGCAGGCAGAGATCTTAGAGCAAAGAGTTGTCACTTGCAGCTCACTGATGAAAAGAATATTGTTGCTGAAAAAAAAAGTTTCAAATTCTGAGAAGTCATTCTTAATTTCTGAGAGTCTTGTTTGTGCTCCCATTAGTCAAGATAACACATATTATTACTAGTTGTCCAGTCACTGCAGGACCTTCTTAGAGCTTAATGAGGCACAGCAGCACACACACAGCACCAGGGCAGTCTGTAGGGATCTTGACATTTCAACCCTGTAACAAATTCTCCCTGTTTTTCTATCTAAAACTTAACAAGTGAATTGCATCCTTCTGCCTCACTGATGCACGTGAGAGGGCCAGGTCTGCCTTGTCCGCATCTGAAGGGAGCTCGTGCAGAGGGTCTCCTTAACAGCCCGCGTGCTTTGCGGCGTTTTCCAGATTTCCCATCCCGGCACAGCCCATCCGTGCCTGACTCAGTAGTTCTGCAGGAACGCTTTGATGTGAGGGTCTGTACGGGGAGTTGGTGTCAGCTACTGCGTGCTGCCTCTCCGCTCGCCGGGGAAGGCTGTACCGGCTTGCAAGAGCAGGGTGTCACAGGGAGCCTTTCTGCCTTCTCCCAGCTCTAGCTCGTGGACCTTCTCTGCCTTGTCTGTGAAATTTAGCTTTAGGAATTGGGGATAAAAGGAAGCAGGGGTGCTTGTGAATCTATCAAATGCACCATGTCAAAACACTTCTACCTTTCATTGTGGTACTGGAGATGCTGCAGAGAGGAGGCTTGAGAGGTCATGGCCAAGGGTGTGAAGTGGGTGACACTGGCTGAGGATGGGTGGAAACAGGGAAATTAGGGGGATGAATCTAGACCCCAGCCACCCCCCTGGCTCAGGGTGGGTTGCTGCTGGTCTCTGGGGACCTACCTAGGTCTCCTAATGACACAAAGAGCAGTGCAAGTGAATGATAGACCTTGTTTCTGCAAGACCACTGTCACCTGCTCTTACCCAGTCCCCCGTTTGGTTCTGCCAGTGTTCCCACCCAACTTGTCTTGGACAGAGCTGCCTCATGGGCCAGCTGCACGTGAAGTTGAGCTACTCCTGTGACAAATAACAATCACATGGGCAGTGCCACAATTTAGGACACTTCCTTCTGGCCATGTGTACATGGTTGGTTGTATCCATCTATTCAATCTGAGGGCAGATGCTGGCTCTATCAGGTCATCTGGGGTGACTCCTAGAAACCTCCTCATGCAGCTATGGCCTGCTGGTGGCAGCAAGCAACAGTAACTCTGAGGTACCCCACCATGTACCTGGCCTGGGGAAATCATTACCTGTGCCACAATGCTGCTGGGCAAAGGTCTGCAGGGACTCAGGCAACAATCCTGTGTGCTTTCCTTGGGGATCTGGCAATGGTGGAGTAAGAAACTAGATATTAAAGAAGGATTCAGTATAGATGAGGGCTAAACTGTGATATGAGAAGGGGTTACAGCTGGACTGGGTGCCAGCATAAACCATAATATTTATGCAGTTCCAGGCACCTGTGAGTATCCTTCGGCAAAAAGGTATAAGCCAAATGGTTTTCCTCTGGAGAGCAATAGCAAAAATCCTATTCACCTCAAGTAGAGCAAGATGCAGCTTACTGCAGCAGATTCTTCAGTGCCTTGTGTGAAGGAGAGGTTGCTGGTAAAAGCAAAATGGAGCTCTTGCCTTCCCTCGGGGTATGCTTGGCTGCAGCTAGCACAGACCATCAAACCTGCAAAAATCGTGCCTGTCCACCATAGGAAGTGAAATGGCTAGCAGTGCTGACAGGGAAGTCACAGAGGAGAAGGCTGCCATGTTTGGACTGTGTCTCCTGGAAGGGTTGCAAAGGGAGCAAGACACAGGGAGGCCAGGTATTATTGATGGGAAATAGCCAGAGCACGAGCTAGGATTAGGGTTACAGATAGGCGTCCAAGGCAACAACCCAGAGCAGTCAGGATTAGTGGGTCATGGAAAAGACTAGGACTGGGGCAGCTGGGTGGGGATAGTCAGAGCCAGGAGGTCAACGCCATCCTTGAGGTGGATGAACTAACCCCTGGCACCCCTTTTGGGATGGGGAGCTGGTGAGGAACTGTCTGCAAGCATGTTTGTACAAGTGTATTTCCTATATGAGTGGCCAAATGCCACAGGATGCTTCCAAGAACCTCGTGTAGTTTCCAGACCTTCAGCAGTCCCATACCTCAGCCAGGCTATTTGTGGTGCACAAGGGCACAATAACAGTCAAGCAGCCCACGCTGCTTGGATATCTGTATAAAGACAGCACTGGAGTGGCAGGAAGATGTCAGCATTTGGCAGCGTCATGCATTCCAAGGACAATAAGGTGCAGGGAGCTGCTCATGGGTCCTGTAAGGCTGTGGGCAAGCATAGCTCTGATTTGAGCAGGTGAACCTCCGCTGAGATCCTCATGTATGTCCTAGCGCTGAGCTGAACCCAGGAGGAGTAACACCCCATGGCTGCACCCAGCTTCAGCTACTCCACAGCGGGACACCCTTTACCCTCCTGCCCTTTGTGCTGTTGTCAAGCTGGGCCAAAATGCCTGGGTCTCCCCAGGGGTTGGCTTTACACAAGCCGGTCTCATCCCCAAGACTTCCTACGGGAGGGGAGCGTAGCATGCAACACCAAGGTCCTGGCTGCAAGAAGTGCCACGCTTGACTTGGATGAACTTGTTGGTTTTCAGGCACCTGGGTTTGAAAGCCGAGCCCTGGAAGTCTAGTTTTGCCTGGAGCTGCTCTCATGGCTGTTTACTGATCAGCCCTTGCAGGAGCGTAAAAGAAGGTCAGAACTTCACCGCAGGAGCCAAACGCTGTTCTCGGAACTCTGCTCCTCAGGGGAGTTACTCCAGATTTACCATGGTGTTTCTGAGATCAAAACCAGGCCGTGAGGAGCTAATTAAAGTCAGGCTAGTGTGAGATTTGATATGGTCAAACCAATACATCCTTCATCTGCATAACTGGATCCCTCTGAGTTACTGGAGTTGTCTGGAAAGGCCACAGTGAAACCAGACACCGTTCACCTGAAACTGAAAAATCCAAGCAAACCTCTTTCAAAAGTTGTCACACGGGGCTGCTCAGGAGAGAGAGCGACCCAGGAGTTACTCACTAGGCTGCATGGTAAAAATTGGCTAAGCAACAAAGCTGTCTGCCTTGTTTGCTGCAGCTAATCAAAACACAGGTAGAGTGAGGGCCAAGGGTTGGATCTAAGCCCACTGAAGCCAGTGAAAGGGTTCCCACTGGGTTGAAGCCAATGTGGTCCAGAGCAGCTTTGTTTTAAAAATGGAAGAGAACATAAAGAGGCATGACTGAGCTCTGATGTTCCCTTGAACCCAGATACATCTCCGTCTGGAGCAGAGCAGCTAGCTCTGTGTGCTTCAGAGCTCGGGGATATCATGAGGTCTGAGAAGGACCAAGGGGAAGGAACAGCAAAGGTGGCTGAGGCAGAAAAGATTGACTTGTGACAGGATTTACTTATGTAAGATATCTATATCTGCTTCCCCCCCCCCCCCCCCCCCCCCAAGAGAGAAGGGTTAAAGCTGGTCCTCAGTAGAATTCAAAGCGGCTCTAGAAATGAAATCAGTCTCTTGGTTTCCTTCAACCCCATAGCAAAAGGAACCTACACCATTAAATTAAAAAGTGTTTGTAAAATAAGTCTACCGTGTATGTGCTGGGTAATTTCAGCATAGTTAATTCAGTGCTGCAAGAACCAATGATGCAAGTGGCATGGCTGGATTTTTTTTTTTTTTTTAAGGGTTGAATAATTTTATGACTAATAGTAACACTTGCAACTGTGCATGATAAGAGTAATCACAATTTGTGCTGCAGGGCATAGGCTGACTGTTTGCATAGGTCATGAGGACATTTTTTTTTTTTTTTTTTCTCCTCTGTAAAGTAATACAGCTAAAGGTACTTTTCAAGGTTGTTTTCTTCTGCCTTTTAAACATTAGATGTTGGCCACTGGTCAAAGGTAGATTATCTGATGGGATGAACCAATGGTCTGATCTGCTAATTACTAAATTCTTACGTAAGGCTTTTATTTCCTGCAGAGGGAGGGACTGTGCATACGCTGCGCCTTTTCAGAGAGACCTTTTTTTGCAAGATGGAATTAAAGCACCAGCTCTGGTCCCTAATTGAAACCAGCAGCATTCAGTAAGTTTGGACCACATCTGCGTGCTGAGTAGCCCTAGGCGGGCCTCTGCGGTTTCTGTTCCGTCCACGGGAACTGTATTTCTGGCAGAAGCTCTTAGAGTTAAGTGAAGAAATTGCAATAAATAATCTACCATATTTATTTCACTTTGTATGTTTGCTCATGGAACTTCCAGGAGCAGATCAAAATCTCCTCACATGTATTTGATGTTGTTTAGCAACAGTTCATTACATGGGCATTGCTTTTTTTTTTCCCTCCTGATTTGGCTAAGGCTAGCTCTTTGATACTCCAGGCCTGTTGTGAATGCTTGTAAGAAGT
This sequence comes from Nipponia nippon, assembly GCF_047370975.1. Classification (NCBI taxonomy): domain Eukaryota; kingdom Metazoa; phylum Chordata; class Aves; order Pelecaniformes; family Threskiornithidae; genus Nipponia; species Nipponia nippon. The sequence goes on from NW_028262347.1 coordinate 68,057,635, forward strand.
GAATTAAAAATTGGCCCTCTCTGAGTAAACAAAAACACGGGTTGAAAATATGTTGGGATTGATTCTTCCAGGGTGGTTCAATTGCCCAGAAAACTGGGAGAAAGCTACCTTAATTACTGGGAAGATGAGTGGTAAAAAGAATCTTTTTAATGTTGCTGCTTGTGGCAACTTAGTTTTGCTCTGTTCCTTCCGCTCCTATAGCTGTACAGCTCTGGGCAAATTGTATACAGCTGTGCACACAAATGAGCAGCTGGGCAGTTTTGACCACTGGGCAAGATCCCCGGTGGGTGGTGTGTTGTTTGGTTTTTTTTTTTTTTAAAGAGCAAAAAATAACCTGGCTTGTTTTTTCAGCTTGTGGTTTGCAGCACCACTGGTTAGAAAACATCCTTTTTATTTAAAAACTGAGAGAACTGGAGCAAGCTGCTAAAAGAGAGAAAATACGGGATACTGAGATGCTGTCCTATATCACCTCTTTGAGTGTAATTGCATTTTGGTGTCACTTGGGTCCTGATTAAAGCCTGCACATGGGTCGCTGAGCCAGTGTGCTCCGCTGCGGCTCCTGCTCTGCTCATGGTGTTGAAGCAGTTGGGATTTCACTGGGGATTTAGTCTTCTGTCTCAGGTTCACAAGTACCGGGATCTCCCCAGGTCCTGCTCCCACCAATCCATTCGGGTTTAGTGCTGCATCTTGTCAGACTGGGGAGGGGAAAGGACTTCCTTTGCTGTAAGAAACGTGACCGTACACCGTAAGGACATTAGCACTAAGGGTTCCCCCCGGCCCTTGTAGCAGGTCAGGAGTCTGCAGGGCCGTTTGGTGTCTGTTGCACCCAGCCCTTGCTGGGGCTCTGGGAGTCTGCTGGAATGGTTTAATTGGTACTTTTCTTATGCCTGAGATGGGGAAGTCCTGGGCAGGAAGAATAGCTTATAAATTTTTCTCATACGACAATTATTCTTTTCTCTATCTCGCCATTGCTTGTTTTCTTAGCTTTACCCTGGGGTGAGGGATGAGTCACGAAATCTAATGGGTTTTCATACAAAGAGCCTTGGGCATCAAGCAGGGAAGGACCAGGGAGCGGCAGCTGATTTCTCGGGGGCTATGATGGAGGCACGAGCTATCCGTGGCCTCCAGACAAAATGTGGTGGTGCCTCGAGCTCTGATGGCGTAGGAGGCTGGCTGCTGGGGAAGCCCCCTCGGTGGCAGTGTCCCCCAGGGGGTGCTGGGCTGGATGAGAGCCCTTGTTGTCCCTCAAGCTGGACCCATCAGGCCTTCACCCAAGGTGCCGGCAGGAGGCTGGCGCAGCTGAGGAGAGCAACATCTTGGCTCACTCACCAACCTGCTCAGATGGCAACCTGGGCTGGGAGTCAGCCCAGGGGCTCGACGTGGCATCACCACAGCCTGGCCTGGGCGGGTGCTTGCTCATTGCCTCGGCAGCAGGTGGATTGCTTATGGCCAGAGAAGAGGAGATGAAAGGGAGAGGAGGGACTAGCTATCATTTATTAATGCTATCGGGTTGCGTTTCTTTCCAGTGCTGTAAGACTGGGGCAGGACTTGCAGGCAGCTGATGAAAGAGGAGACAGAGCTCACCAGGAAACATGAGAGAACTTGAAGGAGGAGTCTCAGGAGGGTCACTGGGAGATGGGAAAGTCTGGGTGCTCCCCAAAAACTGTCAGAGGCTGGAGGAGTCTGAGGGGGCAAGGGAATGACAGTGGGAAAGAAATGAAATAAAAAGCATGGGGAGGCCGACTGAGAAGGGATGGGAGAAACTGGACAGTCACCTTGTTATTGCAGAGTTGGTAGAAAAAAACATGTGGGTTTTTTTTTTTTTTTCTCTTCTGTGATGTTTCCTGTTTGCTAATAATTTTAAGATAATGTTATGCCTGGGCTGTCTTTCCTGTCCTTTGAGCTGTTGCTGGGTGAGAGCTTACCTATACAGAGACCCTACCACATTGCTAGCATGAGTGAACTCGGGTTTTATGAAGAAGGCCTATAGGAGTTTCTAGGGTCAGCTATGGGGCTCAAATTTAGAATCATAGAATTGTTAAGGTTGGAAAGGACCTTTGAGATTGTCGAGTCCAACCGTTAACCTAACTGCCTGGTTCACCTCTAAACCATGTCCCTCAGCACCACATCCACATGCTTTTTGAATACTTCCAGGGACTGTGATTGTACCACTTCCCTGGGCAGTCTGTTCCAATAAAGCATTTAGAAGCATCCTAAAATTTTCTACAGAGTCTGGTGGAAAATTATACATGCTCTACATGTTTTCTGTAACTTTCTTTAACAGTCTGTAGCAAGGATAAAGTTGCTAATTAAACTCTTCTTTCATTTGAGATGGCCCAAAATAGAGATGTTCATGAAGGGCATCCCTCCGCAAGGGTCGCTTACAGTAGCTGAATGCTTTAGCGACCAGATTTCACCAAGGGTCTGGAACATACTGAGTGTCTCATCTGGTTTTGTGATAATCATGCTTTTGATCATATGCAGAGATGCATAAAAAATGTTACTCTGACGTTTCCCAATTATGCAAAGTTATAAGCGTTTGAAGTTAAATCCAGTGAGGCTTACTCTTGCCAGCTTCAGAGCTAGAGAGATGCAGAGATTCCTATATGGGATTTTTTTTTCTTTCACTAGAAAGTGATTTTTCTGATTTCTAATGAGGATTAGAGTGCCCAGGGGCCTGATTTTTTCTGATAGGACCAGCAGCATTTCTGTAACAAGTCCATGTGAGCCTGAGTGTGCAGACCCTGTGAATCAGACTCTCCATCCTTGTAATTTTTGGTGTTTTGGAAAATGAGATAATCAAGCCTCCCAATACTCCTGGGAAGCAAACAGATTTGTGTTATTCTTACCATCAAATGGTGACTGAAAAACAGTCAAGGAGAGCACGCCGGCATCCAAGACATGCCCGAATTTCACCAGCTGTGTGAATGCAGTCACATTTGTGGGCTAATGTGTCTCTATTGACACTGGTGCAGTAATGGCTTGTACTCATTCCATATCTACTCTTCACGATGTTTGTCCTGTTACTTCATCGGTGCTGCTGTTAGGATTACTGAATTTTCAAACCTCAACACAGCTGCTTTTCAGACAGGGTGAAAGCCCCATCTTCGCAGTGATGGGATGTCAAAACCAGTGCTGAATGAGCACCTAGTATTTCAGTCAGTATTGCAAAAAAAGCATGACAAAATTCAGTCAAGCAGCCCCGATCCTTAAAAGCAGGTAAAAATCAAGTGTGTGATATATGTTGTGCAAGTGTCATTCTTGGTGTCAGCTAAAAGAGCAAAGGTGTACGAGAGCCTTGTTGGGCCATTCTGAAATGGCGCCATCTCTGTTTCATGCACTATGCCAGGTCTTCCTCATTCTCATTTTTCAGGGTCACAAAGATTTGATCACAGACTTGAAACTCGCTGTGGAGAAGGTGGATTTCTAATGGGGAGGTGGAGAGCACAGACAGACAAAGAAAGGCTCACAGTGATTTTGCAAACACTGAGGTAGTTAATTGTGTTGCCGTTTTAGGTTGGGCTTTAAAAAGGCACATATGTGGCTTGGCTCAAATCCCAGCACTTTCCCTTGGGACTTTTGCTTCCAAGGTACTTACAGGCAGATTTTTCAAAAGCAGTGAAGTTGTAAACTTTTGGGATTCAGAGTTATCAGTGTATTTAGATGACGGGCTGGTTTGAAACTACTTTCACAAATGATCTTTGCCTCGTGTGGTGAACAGACCGGAGTTGACTTGGAACAAGGCAAGTAACAGCCCTGGACTTCAGGAGAGCAGACTTTGCCATGTTCAGGGACCTGCTTCAAAGAATCCCATGGGAGACAGTCTTAGGGAGCAGAAGAATAACCCCATGCCCCGATACAGGCAGCTTTGTGGAAAGGACCTTGGGATCCCGGTGGACAACAAGTTGAACATGAGCCAGCGATGTGCCCTTGCAGCAAAGACCAACAGCCTCCTGGGCTGCATTAGGTCAGATTGAGGGAGATGATCCTTCCACTCCTCTCAGCCCATCTGTAGTGTCGTGTCCAGTTCTGGGCTCCCCAGATGAGAGACATGGACACGCTGGAGTGAGTCCTGCCAAGGGCCGTGAAGATGATTACAGGCCTGGAGCATCTGCATACAAGGAGAGGCTGAGAGAGCTGGGGCTGTTCAGCCTGGAGAGGAGAAGGCTCAGGGAGATCTTATCCATGTGTATAAATACCTGATGGGAGCGAGTAAGGAATAAGGAGACAGACTCTTCTCAGTGGCATCTAGGGAAAGGACAGGAGGCAATGGGCACAAACCAAGCCAAAGGAAATTCCGTTTAAACATAAGAAAAACTTCTTACTGTAAAGGTGGTCAGATATTGGAACAGGTTGCCCAGAGAAGTTGTGGAGTCTCTGTCCTTGGAGGCATTCAGCACCTGACTGGACGTGGCCCTGTGCAACCTGCTGTAGGTGATGGTGACCCTGCTCTAAGCAGGGGTTTGGACTAGATGATTTCCAGAGGTGCCTTCCAACCTCAGCAATTCTGTGTTTTTGTATTAGCATGCAGAAAAAATAGATTAAAAGAGTAATTGAGAATGGACTGCCCTGGGTTATTTGTGGAGCCTGGGAAGCCACAGGCACACACAGTCCTCATCTCCATCCCAGGAGACACCACGTTAGGAACTTTTCCCATAAACCAGCATGTAGCATATAAACTGTACTGTAGTGTTTCAGGACACCAGAGCTGAGGTCTGGTGCTCTCCTAGCTATGTAAAACCTGGAGCTTTGTGAGTTCCTGGGGTCAGAGGCACACACAGGACAGACGATGAACAACTAGTCCTTTGGCAAAATGCAGCAGAGAGGCCAGCTGCTTTCACTTGCCTTCAGTTTTGGCAGAACATGCTAGAAATGGGTATTTTGACATATGTGGTTGTGTAAGGCAGTACACTCAATACCATCACAGAAAGGGAATGAAATTGAACCGAGTCAGTGGAGCTCCATAGGAATCACACCAGGAGTTTGTGGAAAAGGTCAGTAAAACTTAGCAAAGAGGCTGAGAACAGAGTTTGGATGAAATTTCAGGTCAGCATGTAAATAACCAATGTCAGATGGCATTTTCATTGGATATTTATTCTGGAGCTGGTGCAGGAATTGCTGTGTGAGTTTCCTGTACTGAATTACAGAAGAGGCGGATTAGACAGCCATTATGGTTTCATTTGTCCTGAAGTTCATTAGGCAGTTGCTGGATGAGCGCTGGGCAGGAGGAACCCCTCTTCCTTGACTTATGGAAACTTCCAACACGTTGGAAAGAAAAAGATAGTTTTGCGATGTGTCCTCGCAAGCCACCTTAAGCAGTTGGCAGGGTGATTTTAACGCCGTGGTAGAAAGCTGTAGCACGGTTAAATATTCCACTGAAACAGGATAGCTCTGTAAAGCATGCTGGCCCAGCTCCAAGGCGACTAACCCAACCGTCTCCTTCTGGGTGAAGGATCACCTCCTGGAAGCCCTCAGGAATGCCTGCTGGTGGCAGGGTTTGCTTGCGCAGAGGATGGGGGCCCTGCAGCAGCGTTTGGCTGGCCCCTGCAGTCTGGGCTCCGAAAAGTTCAGCTGCGTCTCAGCTTGTGAATGGCTCCAGGTTTGTTCTCTCTGGGACAAAGAGCGGTTTCTGTGAGTTCCTCCTGGTTCCCACTTTCTTTGCGATTTTTGTCATGTGTGTTGGGCACGCTGGTTTGAGACCCAAAGCAGGACATTGACGTGGGATTTAGGCAAGAAAGAGGAGAAACAGTGTTTCAGAAGTTGGTATTTTGGAATTATGTCATTGGGCAAGAGCTCTATAAAGAGAGTTTACATAACCCTAATTCTTCCCCATAGCAACCCATGTTGTGTAAATAAAACCGGCCCAGAAGCAAGTATCCGTGCTTTGCAGCCCTTCCCATTGCACAGCGTACGTTTGCTTGGAGGCAAGATGCCTGAAGGGAGGACGGGCGGCTTGCGTTGTCCACCTGAATTTTGGGCCTGTCTTGTGAAGGAGCTCGAGCGTGCTCTTGCCCCCTTAGTACTCTAAGGCTTGACACGGTTTTTAAGACATAGGTATATAGGATTTTCTGTAACATATCAAACCGTTACTCCATCTTGCATGTTCGTCTGCCCTGACAAGCCGTTGGTTTTTGATGATGATTCAGAGGAAATCAGTGTTACAAATAGCACCTTTGCTAAACAGAGATGGTGGTGTTGGGTTGAGGTGCGCATGCACAGTTCCTCTGCACAGAGAGATGAAGGCTGGCATTTAGGGTTAGAGGCCAAATGAAGCTTTGGGCTTAGATTTGGTGTTGTCAGCATCTGATGAGAAATTTCAGACGTTCTTGAAGAATATCCTGATATTCCAGTTGCTTTTTGCTGCCATTTCAATCAACGTTTGATCATATGCAAACCTGAACCAGAAGCTGTAGTTTTGAATTTTGAATCAGAATCATGGAAGTAAACTTGTACGCAGGGATCGCGTCCAAGTTCCTGAAATTCTTGGAGTAGTTTTAGAGCGGCATCCAAAACCCATTAACTTTAACAGAAGGACTTCATCTGACTCAAAATTCAATCATCAGATTTTTTCTAATCTGACGTACCTAGAAAGCAATCCCAAAGCAGTACCTCAACTACTGCACTGTCAGTTCCTCTTTGTTATTTAGAAGACTTGTTATATTTCTCTGGTTTCAATATTCATCAGTATGCCTACTTTTGTTTCTTCCCCAGCATAGCTGTCAGGTAACTGTTGTGTTGTCCCACATTTAGGGGTGTCTCTGTCTTCAGGGCTTTGTTCCATGTGAGAGTAGGGTGTCCCATGCAGGGCCCTGGGAAGACCAGTTGTTCTGCTATCCTCAAGAACACAGGCAAATGAAAATAATTTAAACAAATTATAAGATATTTCTGGAGTGGCCTTCAAGAGTATTGGTTTAGCTCACTTCCTTGCCTCGAGGTCGGGTCAACCCTACCTACACCATTTTTGGCAGATGTTTGTCCAGTTCTTTATCTTAATTCCTCTCTTCCTTTAGTCTTGTCCCTAGGCTGCCTCCAGTCACCACCCAAACTGATAGCATAGGGTAATAATTTTGTCGCAATGCTTACAGAGACCATGGAAACAAATTCATTTCAGCAGGAGTGTATACTGCCTTTGAGGTGAATTCATGGGAATAAAATGGCTCCAGCAGCTTTGAGCAAAATGGCAAATAGAAATGGCAAGTAGAGAAATAAATACGGTGTGGCTTTTTTTTCATGGAAGCAGTGGATGACATTTTCTACAGTACAGAGTTCCACAGAACTTGACTGAAAATCAAGCTGCAAGCAGATATTTTGGGAATGCTGCATCTACATGGAAGTGGGAAGCTGTTAAGTTTTTAGGAAAATCTCCATCCAAGAGAAAAGAAATAATGCGTTAGCTATATTCGGTAAAGCAAAAACAAATGCTGACTTGAAGGTCTATTGCACAGCTGATGTTCAGCTTCACATTCTAGACAGCTCCTGTATAAAAAAGATCTCTTGGAAAGCTCTTTGAACAGTCTGCGTGCTGCAGTGTTTGGATCAGTTGAGAAAAATGCATTTACCAAAGCTTTCTGAAAGCTGCATGGATGACCTTGTTGAACTTTCTTGGGCACAGTCTTGTTGCAAAAAGAAAAACAGATGGCAAAGACTGCTGAGTGCACAATTGCCATTTTCTTTTATTTTTACAGGTACCTCCCTGTGCTCAGGGGAGGGAAGCCGCATACATGTGTTGCTTCTTATTCATTGCATTTATCCAGATACCGTGGACATCAAAGCAACAGATTGGTTCATGGTTGAAAGCATTTAGAAATGTGCTTCTTTTTGCAAGAAGTCCTTACTGCTGTTAATAATGATGCTGTAACATATGAATAAAAGTGGGCAGGAAGCCTCCCAGGTCTGTCTCTGGGTGCAGTGCGTGTGATTTGCTGCACTGAGCTGGTGATACATGGAGGCAAACTAGCTTTAATTAACTTGTTACCGCAGTAGAACAGGCCTTTATTGCCTCTCCTAAGTGCATGGTTTCATGGGTGCCTCCAGATGAAGAGGAGAGTGCCAGGAATACCACTTTCAGTGATCATAATCAGGTGGAACATCTGCTTTTCATGCTAGTCACCTTGAGGGCCAAATAGGAATTTTTAAAGTTGTTGTTATTATTTTTATTTAAAAAAAAAAAAAAAAGGAAAGGCAGACTCTATGCAGAGCTGCGGAGTGTGAGTCAGCAGCTGAGGATGTGGTCACTGGGAGTGAACTGGTAGAAACCCATGTAGATGTTCCAGGATTAAAGGTATTTTTGTTCCAAAAATAATGTCAAATGTTACCATTTACCAAAAAAAAGGGGGGGGGGGGGGGGGACAGAAAAGCATGAAACTGGAGTCCATGAAGTAGCAAATTATTTTGATCTTAAAAGCAGGAATAAAAAGCAAAACTTAGACTTGTATCAAAACACCTGGTTCTGTGCTCTTCCGTCAACCTGCCAATTTTTCCAAGCACAGCAAATATTGTAATTCAAGCAAGCCAAACATCTTGATCTCCCACCAGTAAATGGTTTGATGCAAATCCCATGTTTTAAAGACAATGACTGGCAAAAGCCTGACTTGGTAAGTGCGATACCGTGATGTGATCTACTCAAATACCCTTAATCTTGGTATGACTGGAAGCAGTTCTTTTTCACACTGGCTGTGGCTGTTTTGAGAAATCTATTGCTGTGCATGAAGAATGTAAAAAGTGAGAGGCTGTTTGCTTTGGATGGCAATATCTTATGAGGAGACAAATACGGAGTCAGCTTGTGTGCAGCATGTCTCGGGGACAAGCACACCGTAATTGCAGGGCAACTGCCACGTGTTCTGTAAATTAAAGAGTTGAACTTGCCAGCAGTTAATGATTTTAGCTGTACAGCTATTGTGGCCGTCATGTTGAAAACATATTTTATTATTTAAAAGCTTCTACATGTGTTTTGTGTGGTTAAGATGACCCGTGGATTACTGCGGAAGAGTAGCAGAATAGAAGGCGTTTCTCCCTGCTTTGCTGTGGAAGTTAGCAGTGCCAAAATCATGGTCTTTATCCTATGTTCCTAAAAGCAGCAGTAGGTGCTGCTCTTCTCAGGCTTCATTTGAATCAATGTTGCCTCCTTCCCCTGAAAAACAAAGTGCCCTGCTCTTTCCCCTTCCCCAATCTAATGCTTCAGGGCTCCTTAGTACAACTTTGCAGAGGCAGAAGAGAGGAAGGTGAGGAGGGATTAAGTTGCATGGTTGGAGAGGTGAGGATGGGCAGGAGAGGACATGTCTCCATTGCTCAGGGCCCCTGTTGACTGTAATTGCCCTGGGCAGGGGATTACAGCTGCGCAGGCAAAGCTGGGCCTCTGTGGCTGGGCACCTCAGCTGGCTGCAGGTCGTAGCTGCCCTTCCACGCTGGCATCGGCTCCTGAACCTCCTCTGCCTTCAGCTTGGCAAGTGCAGATAAGCAATAGTTTGCAATTGTTTTATTCTAGCACACACTAGGTTGAAACAGAGCCATTTCTGGAGCTGACTTATGAGCTCAGCCCCATAATTTTGAAGGATAGTGCAACTGGCAGTAACATCATTGGCTTTCTCACTCAAATCCAGCAGTGCACCTCCACGTTCATATCCTTGCTGAGCTTTCAGGAGGCAGGCAATATTTGCCAGATAATCTTGTGGCATGGGTGGATTTAATGATTTAACTAGGGCAATGGAAAATTTTACTGGCAGAAGCAAGATTTGAGTTTTATCTTCCACAAAACAGGCTAATGCCCCAGCCATTGCTTATCAGTTCCTCCCTTCCTGTATGAAATACATTTCCTATACCTAGAGGGCAACAGCAGCAAGGTGTTATTTGGGGGGGTGAGTCTGGAAGTGAGACTGCATGAGTGCCCTGGGTAGTTAGGTCTGCTCGTTTTCCTCTCGTTCCTGAGTGCGGTGCTCTGCCGTTTCCTCCGTCATACTCCATGTACTTTTAATGTTCTGCAGCTTATTGTCAGAGTTTGCAAACTCACAGACAGCAAAGCCATGCAGTTTCACCAAGCAGTGAATCAGAGTTGTAACTGGAGAAAGAATGGAGTAATTTATGTCTGCACACACGGTCTCTAGCTTGTGATTTATCCCTGGAGGAGGTCAGCAATCATATTTGCAGGGTTCTGTGCTAACCAGAAATGGAAAGGTTTGCAGGGCTCCCTCTCTAACACCAGGTTTCATAACATCTTGAATCCTTTTAGCTCCAAGAGTGTTGTTCTGATCTTGATCTGAGGGCAAGGAGTTCACTCTTTTCTGCCTCTGCCTTTTATTGACTTAAATAAGTAACCAGAGACTCTCTTGGCCCGGCCTTACCCTTGAATGATTTTTTTTTTTTTTTTTGGTAGTTTCTCTGTCCCCCTGTCCATGATTCATGACTTGACCTCACCGTCACTCACCCATATGGTCAGAAACCATTGGCTATTCCTTTGCACTTTATCCTTCCCCCACATCTCTGTTTTTAGGAGATCAGTTTACGCCTCATCTTTATGCTTTGTACGCTTGGTGTTGTGGGGCTGCATACACGTGTGTGCAGTAGACCAGGAGGTGGGTGTTGCTTCCCCGGCAGCGTGGCACTAGCAGCAGGGGTTTGCTCTGGTCAGGGTGCATGACAGGCATGTCAAACTCTCCAAATACCCTCTTCCTCAGAGCATGATGCAGTGCTGCCTTGGCCAGGTGACAAGGAGATGGCTGCTGTCAGGCTGCAGCCATAAAACCGTGCTGCCTGGGGTGCACAGCACAGCATAGCAGCTTGTCCCCAGGATCTCACTGGCCAGAAGAATTTGGTTGCTGGACCGCAACCTCACTGCCCATGACACTCAGCATCATAGAATCATAGAACTGTTTAGGTTGGAAAAGACCTGTAAGATCATCAAGTTCAACCGTTAACCTAGCATTGCCAAGTCCACCACTAAACCATGTCCCTAAGCACCACATCTACACGTCTTTTAAATACCTCCAGGGATGGGGACTCAACCACTTCCCTGGGCAGCCTGTTCCAATGCCTGACTACCCTTTCAGCGGAGAGGATTTTCGTAATATCCAACCTAAACCTGCCCTTGTGCAGCTTGAGGCCGTTTCCTCTTGTCCTATCGCTTGTTACTTGGGAGAAGGGACCGACCCCCACCTCACTAAAACCTCTTTTCAGGTAGTTGTGGAGAGCAATAAGGTCTCCCCTCATCCTCCTCTTCTCCAGGCTGAACAACCCCGGCTCCCTCAGCCGCTCCTCCTAAGACTTGTGCTCTAGACCCTTCAGCAGCCTTGTTGCCCTTCTTTGGACACGCTCCAGCATCAAAATGTCCCTCCTGTAGTGAGGGGCCCAAAACTGAACACAGTATTCAAGGTGCAGCCTCACCAGTGCCAAGTACAAGGGGACGATCACTTCCCTAGTCCTGCTGGCAGGGTGAAGGCACTCCCAGTGCACTGCCTGTGTGAGCGGGGTATAATCTAAATGCGAGTAACTGGGGCAGGAGGTGGAGTTGAGGTTCGTGTTCAGGGCAGGAGGCTTGATGCGTATGCAAGTGAGAGACTGCAGATAGGAACCTGAGTTGTGCTCCTATGTCATGTTCAGTTTCAAGCAACCTTCCCCAGCATCTTTTGGACTAGTATGTTTGCAAGGCACCTAATGGTAATATTTGGGGGTGTTGGGTACTGCATCTGCATACCTGTTCAGCCAGGAATAATACTGGGAAAGACGACAAATCACATTGAGGCCGCAAGCTGAAAAAATTCAACGAAGTTAAGAGGAGAAATAAGACCATCCAAGAGAGGGTTAAAAGATCATGCCATGCTGAGGGGTCTGTGGGCACTGCGGGTAATGAAGAACAAAACCCTGCTTCATACCTGCCAGTTTTTTCTTGCCCTGTCCCTGCAACAAAAGAGGAGGAGGACGGTCTCGGATCAGAAGGAAAATGCCTTTTGTGCAAACCAGCCTGTTTCCTGAGGCTGCTAAGTGAAATCATTTAGCAGGGTTACAAAAAGGCTGGATAGCATGTGGGCGTTAATAGCATTTGCAGCTATGTAAGCAGCAGTAACAACAGCAGAGTAATCAAATCTCATCCTTCAGAGGGGAAGCTGATCACCTGAGTGGGTCTGGGATTTCCCCCTTGCACAATTGCCAGGTACCTTCACAGGCTAATTGAAATGTCGAGTGCCGGCTGGGGCCAGGGGCACGACAGTGGCGTGGTGGATCTAATCTCCGAACAGACAGAGCAGCTCTGGTCACGCTCCTGCCCTGAGGCCTGATAGCTCCCCTGGTACTGCTTTCTGTTATCTCTGGCTGCGGCTTTCTGCTTTTTTTTTATTTTTATTTTTATTTCTCTTGAGCTGGGCTTCAAGTGCATTGTTCTGGCAGAGTCATAACTGCTGGATGAGATCTCCCCATCTCCACTTGCGGTTCCTGCAGCTTCCTTTGCTGACTTTTAACCTGAGAGCAGTAAAAAGCATAGCTGAGTCGAGGCAGACATGGCCCTGGGCCCTCACCAGACCCAGGGCAAGAAACATCTTCATCTTATTTCCTCTTGTTACAGCTTTTCTGTCGCTTAACAGTTGGTCCACCGGCTTTGCAGGCAACTGGCTCCAGACCAGCTGCCTCTGGCGGCGATTTCTGCTGTAGGATGCAGCATCTGTCTCAGCCTCCTCTTCAGTCTCTTTTCCTTTTCTTTGTGTCCACCTGCCTCTATTTCCAGAAACAAACTCAAGTCCTGAGGGCTTCCCATCTCAAATCTAGAGGGGCAGCTAAGGCTCAGCCCCAGTGGGCATTTGGGTCCTCAGCAGGCAGCTGCCAGCCTGCCTGATGGGAACAGGGAGAAAAAGGACCCCTTCTCTCCAAAGAAGAACTACCCTCACTTTTCTGGGTGATGGCTGGTCCCTCTGAGGCTTGAACCTTGAACCACTGGTGTGCAAAAGTAGAATGAAAAGTGGATCTCTGCTTGTAGAAAGGAGGTTGGCCAAGTGTCTGGTTGTAAACATAGGGAAAATGCCCTGGACATTGGAGTGAGGGTAAAATCTGCAGTTTGGGTGGGCTCTGCACAAAACCCCTGTCACTGCCATGAATCTGGCTGTTCTTCTGCCCCTCCACAGTGCTTTTGAGAACATCTCCTTGCTCCTCAGGTCCCTCTCGGCACAAAATCATACAAATCTCCCTGTCCACGATGCTCTTGCAGCAGGCATGCCATTGCAGGCAGGGATGGCAAAGGGGCAGGTTTGACATCACACCGTGTGTGGTGTAACCACAGGTCACTGGAAGCGTGGATGCTGCTCTGCCCTGGCTACTGGGGTGTGCTGTGGAGCTTGTGTGGCCATCAGCTGGCTCAGCAAGCTGGCCCAGCAGAAAGCCATGTGCCTTTCTTTCCTCTAGGCTGGATTTTGGGTGAATCACTGCCCTGAACTGTTCCTTGTGGCCATGGGTAGGCTGGTCCTGATGCCAAGGAGGCTGGCTGCCTCTTCTGGCAACCTGTTCCTGCACCAGCGTTGCCTTCCTTAGAGGTGTTTGGGGTGAAAAAATAGCCTTGGAAAACAACTGTTGTGCTTTGGGAAGTGATGGGAGGTAAATGCCCAGAAGAGAGAAAGGTCAGGATTTGGCTGGTACCTCTGTCTGACAGGCTAATGGTAACAAAGCCTGGCCTGACATCCTCAGCTATTCATCTGGCTGTGCGACAGGTTCTTCCCAAGCCTTTGATTTCTGCATTTACAGTTTTTTGCCTTTTCCCATCCTATCCAGAACTGGTTTTGTAGAGGGGCTGGAGCAAAACCATCAAAGCTAATAGTTCTGGCATTCCCTCTTAGTAATACTGAAGTGTTTGCTGAGGTATTTTAGTTCCTGCCTACTGCTTTTTTCCAGGCGTGTTCTTGTTGACTTTAAATAGTCATCAGAAAAGTACTGCAGCAGCTGGGCTGCTGTGCAGAGCTGATGGAGACCTCAAGGACAGGCCAAACCTGTGATGGGCCACCTTGTTCTGGTGCTCTTGAGACAGAGCAGTGGACGTAGGCACAGGGCTCTGCGCTCCAGCTGTCACACGGGAGAGGATACCTGCGAGGCGATGTCTTGAATGCTGTGGCATGTGCTGGGGAGAAAACCTTCGCAGTGTTGTTAATCAGCAGTTGTTCTCGGCCGGTCTTCTGGCTACAGGAAGCTGGAGGAGCTCTGTCTCTTTTCTGTAGCTCCTTCCCTCCTCCTAGCGAGGAGCACACAGGCAAAGCCAGGTTCTTCTCCAAGGGTGCCCCATGGAGATCCCCAGGGAAAAGCCAGTCTTTTGGAGAGGAACTGGAGAGCCAAGAACTTTCTCTGAGGGGGGTGTTTATCCTATTATTTTCTGAAAATCATTTCCTACCACATTGGAGAATTAGTCTGCCAAAATACAAATTATCCGGCAAGGAAATCACTACCTCCAGATTAATTCCTAGCTGTTTTGTCTCTTCCATGTTTGACTGATGTAAGTGTTAGGTAAATATTTGTACAACACCAAGAATTGTCCCCCTTTCTTCTCTTTTCCAAGGGTCAGAGAAATGTCAGCTGTTGGCACTTGTGTGCAGCCGGGCTCCAGTGTTTGCTGCGAGGCGGGCTCCGTGCCAGCTGTGCGCAGGAACCGAAGTGCAGACGAGCCCGGGAGTTGCCACGGTGGAGCAGCCGGCTGTGGTGGCCAGCATCCTCATCCCAGGAGAGGCTGGTTCCTGACGCTTCGTCCTGAGTTTATTTCTCAGAGCAGCGAAGTCCTGAGTTTAACAAGGAAACCAAACAATCTCTCTCTTCCACACACAAAAAAACGGCTTCTGTTGGTGTCCTTGCTCGGTGAATCTCCAGGAGCGAACCAACTTTTATTCCCCTTTTTTTATTTTGTTCCCGTTTTACTTGGTTCCTCTCTTATTTAGCCAGTGCCACTGTTCTGGCTCTCTCCTGTGAAAAAAAGTGTGCTCCCCTCTCCCACAAGTACAATGAGCCCTTGAAGTAGTGAGTGCTGAATTTCATGTGAATTACAAAGTCTGTTCCAGCCCCGTTGCAAGTGGGGCCATGTGTCCAACTGCAGGACACTGAGAAAGAGTGCTCGTTGCTCTAAATGAGGTGGAAGCTTACCAGTTATATGTTATTTTACATGAAGACACAGGAATTTCTCCTTCTTTCCCATGACAGTCAGTCCCTGAAGCACGAGATGTGCTTAGCTGCGTTAATCAGTAGATTACTCACTCGGAGTGTCTGAATGAAAAATCTTCTGCAGAAGATAAATATTGATGTTGATATTTTTAGCCATAGACTTAAACCTGTAGCTTCAGATCAGAATCTGGGGGTGGGAAGACCTAGATCAGAAATTTGTGGCTGTTCAGCATCTAACAGGGCCTGAATGAAACCCACACATCTAAGCCAAGACTCATGTCAGGAAAGCAGGACACCCTAGTTGCCTCTGAGTCTTGTCTCTCACTTGCATCTCTGACTACTTACTTTCACATTGTCCACACTTCTTGCACTTTCTGTTCACTAATTGTCCCCTTTTTTCACCACATCATAGGAAGCAGGTTCAACATCTTTGCTTTCTGTTCACCTCTGCCAGACCCTACAGCACCCAGATTCAGGAACAAGTAGAGACAGAGTTTTGCAACCCTGTTTGTAGGTGCAATAACAGGCCAGGAGCTTCGCACAGCCAGGGAGGGGGATCTGTCAAAGGGTCGTTTGTGAATTCTAGTTCCCAAGGGTTTGCCTTGGCCTCTACATAGCTCAGAGATGTTTTGGAGCTGATCTAAGTTATGTGGCTTGTAAATGCCCCCTCCAAAGCAAACTGATGGAGCGTGCTCCTGCTTAAGCCACAGTGAGTCTCCCATGCTGCTGAGTTAGGTAGGCAGAGTGAAGATGGGTGGGTAGGGTGAAGATGGGTATGCTGGCTCCAAAACAGTAGAGGTTTCCCCAGCAGTGGGCTGTGTTGCCTCCTCAGAGCATGTCCCTGCCACTTCTGGCTGCAGGAGCAGTGCAGAGGGCTCAGACCATTCATCTCAATGCTCAGACTTGGAGCTGGCAGGATGGTTCCCTTTATATACCAAGGCAGCCAACTTCTGTAGACCTCCTAGAGCTTTGGGGATGATTTCCATTTTTAAAGAAAATGGTCAGAGAGCCTGGCTCTGCTCCCTGGTACATGGATATTGAGCTGGTCCGCCACCAGCCTGGGAGAGAAGCAAGTGCTCGCGAAGGTTTTGGCACTTGCGCTCCTCACAATTAAGCTATCGTGCGGTGCGGGCACAGCGCTGAGCTGCTGGCAGGTTGGTTAGTTGCTGACTCAATGCCAGAACGTTTAGCAGATTTGAAAACCGCATAGTGGGAGCCACCGTAACGCTGCTGGGAGGCGTGAGCTTTGCTCACCAGCACTGTCTCATTAGTGATACAGACGGCGATTATGGAGAGCTACAAGGTTATGCTGCATCTGCTCATCTTCATCCCTCCTAAGCCCAGGAGGCCAATGGAGTTGTAGAAGGAAACCAAATTTGATCCTGACTCCTGGATCGAGCAGACTGGGAGGGGAGGGGGTGTCAAATGAAGTTGCTTTGAACCTGGAAGCTGATTTCACTTAAATAGCGACGTCCTTAACCGCGTCACTGCTAATATTTTAGGCATTACAACTGAACGTCTGATCAGGTGCGTTCTTGGTAGACGTGGTGCTTAGGGACATGGTTTAGTGATGGACTTGGCAGTGCTAGGTTAACGGTTGGACTTAATGATCTTAAGGGTCTTTTCCAACCTAAACGATTCTATGATTCTATAAGAAAAGATTGAAAACTTTTATTGTGCAAATAGGTGCATATTCAAAATAGTATTATTTTGATGATTAAACTAATTAGTAATCTGGTTATTGTCTTATTTTTCTTTGGGATTGCTAGTTAAAAGAAATTGGTGTTCCTTAGTTTGACCAATGGGATTATCTGAGGGATCTACAAAGAGGTTCCCAGTCCTCTGGTGATTAATGAAATCTCTGACATGTATTTTAGAACTATGATGAATCTTTAATATAATAAATAAATAAGGAGGAGAGAAGAGCTTTTAAGGAAGAAAAAGGCAATTTCTCTCTCTGGGTCAGTCTGCCAACTCCGAGTAACATAAACAACTCCTGGTCTCTGTTGGACCACTCCAGAGTGTTAGAGGTCTCTCAGCCTTGTAAAGGACCAGTTTATTCCAGTTAACCGCTGCGGCTTCTTTTTTTAGCCTGTACTCTGACATCTCTTTCTGTTTCCTCTGCGCAGGATATGAAAGTTGGAGGGAGCTGGCCAAGGCTCTGGCAGACACGAATGTCCCAGGTGGGGACCCAAGCCTTCAGTTTTACTATCCGCAGAAGCTGGGACACCAGGTGAGGAGGCTTGGGGTGTCTTCTGAATGTTTAGAAGGGCAGACCTTCCTTTCTGATGTTGGCCCCAAGAGACAGCTCTTTCTTCATGCAAGAAAGAGTATGCCACAGGGCAAAAGCTGAGCTGACTCACAGCAATGTGAGTGTACAATGACTCTACTGTAGTCAATTAAGTTATTTTAGATGTACTAAGCTGTAGCGGTGGGCTGAAGCTGGCTGGGTATGTGGCGCAGGAAGGTATCACTAAGCAAGATGGAAGCAGAAATGAAAGATCAGGACAGAGTTTGTAGCTCTCTGGTGAAGCACATCTCAGTACCGTTGCCTGAAGGAACTATTGCTTGGAGCTTTTCGAAACAAGGATGGGGAAAAAAAAAAAGGGAGAATGACCTAAGTTTTATCTCTGTTCTAGCAAACTGCTATAAAGTGCTGGTATCCTTTCCCCTCAGTAGCTTACCATGGAAATTTGCTGTCAAAAAAGCCAGGGAGCATTTTCACCCCACTATGGCTAGATAGCTAGCTTGTCCTTTGGAAAGGGAGCTTGGGAACTTGCTTTTTTCTTACATGTTCTTGTGACCAGGTTTGAGCCCTCTTGTGTAGGTGTCAGTGCCGGGTCATTTATCAGGTTATTTTGACTTTCCTCTACTTGTATTTCAGAACGAAGAGCTGCAAAGAGGTGGGAGGAATCAATCGAATTATGCAGCTGTGGACAGCCCTGTCCCGTGGATGCCAGAGGTGGGTGCCTTTCTCCATCGTTTTGCGTGAGCGAGCAGTAGCTAGAGACCTGTGCAGCAAGAACAGAAGGCAGGGACCTCTGCCTGGAAATTCATTTGTTTCAGTAGAAGTCCACTCCCTATCACCCCCTCCTGGCTTAATGACACTTAGAGACCTGAGTAATCATTTGGAAAGACAGGAGTGTCCAGATTCCTGATAATTTGGCGTCTCCACCAGCCATCAAGGCACCAAGCACCCACCCACAATTCCCTGAGAGTAGGCAGCCCACTACCTTCCTGAAAGGTGAAGTTTATTCAGGGCTGGGGGTGAGTAGGGCCAAGCATTCAATAAGCAAATACACGACCGTGGCATGCAGAAGTGTCATGCTCTGCTCTTGCTCTGGCATTTGCTTGCTATCCACCCTCTGTGTCTCGTATGTAGAGATTTCTCCACTTCAGTGACACTTCTGATGAACAGAGACCTTCTCTGGTGACCCTCGAAGACTGGGGTAAACATTCGCTTTGTTTCCTTCATGCCTCGTTTATTCTTTCCTCCCCTGTTCCCTTATCTCACCATTCCTCTTCAGATAAGGGCGAAATGCAGCCTGCTGATAATGAGAGGGACACCAGCCAGGGGGCATTTAGATAATGAAGTCAGCTCACTAAATTCCTCAAGGTGATTAGAGACCTGCACAAATGAGAAGGGCCTCTGCGGCTCCCCTGGAGAGGGAGCAGGCTGCTGTCCCTGCACTCAGGGCACGAGAAGATCACTGGCTGGTGCAGGGAAAGCACCTCCCTCCAGCCATCACACTGAGCAGTTTAGGTCCCTGCAGCATGAGATCAAGCTTTCCTGGAAGCAGCCAGCACCAGTCACCCTCCAGTGCCCAGAACCAGACCAGACCATTGATCTGTTCTGCTGCATTGGCTCTGGTGAGTGCTGGTCCCAGCTGGAGCCTGGGGGCTTCCTCCGGCCTCAGGGCCTTGCAGGCAGCTTGCAGGCAGGGCTGCCTCCCAGATGAGCAGCCGCTGGCGAAGAGCCAGCGGGACATCAGGGCCAGGACTGCTGCTGTGCACAGGGACAATGCGGAGCATTTACTGCTCCCCTCTCCCAGGGCACCAGGCAATACAGGCTCTGTGTGGCATCCCCCAGCTTCTCTGAGGCTTTGCCTGATGTCTCTGATCCCCTCCCTGATGATTTCTCAAAAGCGTGTTAGTCTTGAAACCTGCCAGCTGTGGTGTGTGATAAGCTGTTACTGGGTTAGAAATGCAACTGGCGGGGTATGCGCTGCAGCTTGGGCGAAAGTATGGGTTTAGCCCAGGGCTGATCTGCAGTGCCCTCTGCTTTGCTGGTGGGGCGACTTCATGCCCTTGCGTGCGTCGGCGCTGGGCAGGACGCCCACCAGCCTGCAAGCCTGCCACCCCGGTGTGACGCTGCCAAAGCGGGAGGAAGCGGAGAGGTGTGCTGCCCAAGGGGAAGGGGCAGGACTTGGGGTGCGCTGTGCGGGATGGCCCTGTGCCTGAAAAGGTGCTGCCTGCCTCCTGCCTTGTCCTGCACTGCTCCCTGTTGGGGAGGAGAGCTCTGCCAGGTAGCAGGGCTGTTGCCTCAGACCAACTGGGTTGGGAATTTGTGGGTGCCATGCTCCGTGTCAAGTGGTGTGTGGCAGATATGCCGCAAGAAGACTTTGAGGCCCAGGGCATACAGATACCAGACTGGGGAGCTGGTTTGGGTGGCCTTGCCCCACTCACACACCCTGCCGTTCTCGCCCATCAGCCCTCTAATGCTGCTCCTGTGAAGCACCTGCCTCCTTTTCCAGTTTTCCCTGTGTCTCTATAAGGCAAAATTTCCTGCCCTTGCTGCGGCATTGTGTTTGTACCCAGAGGGTCAGCAGAGCCACCCTGTCTGCAAACAGAGTCCAGCAGTTTACCAGTACCAGCTGCGGGAGATGGAGAGGGATCTACGGGCACAGCTCTGTGTAGAGCTGCTCGCTGTCCTCTTAACCACCGGCTGAAATTTTTCCTGGCCTGAGGATTAAGTTTTTCTGTAACTCTGCCCAAATTAATTTCCCAGGGTCTATGATCCCATTGTGCCCTCCGGGCAGCATCTCCAAGAACCTAACTGCAGCCTCATTCCTGGGGTGAGGAGTGGCAGGTTGCCTCCCACAAGTCAGGGAGCTGGGGTTAGTTTGACTAGAGAGGTGTATTCCTGACAAACATGAATAATTCACGGGATTGCAGCGTGAGCTGGCAGCCAGCATGGCCGAAAAAGGGCAGGTTTCAATTTTCCTCTTTAGGTTTCAAGAGATTAAATCGGTGGCTTAAGTCTTCAGCCTTGGGTATTGTGGTGCAAAAGTGTGCGCATAGGAAATCCTTAATGAAGTTATACCCTGTGTATGGGGGAAAGCAGGGTTTGGCCTCACTCCTGGCTTCCTTGAGGTGCCCGTGCACACGATCCCTACAGCCACTGTGCCTTCCAGGCACCAGGGCAAAGTCTTCCAGCTCCCAGTGTCACCCACTGCCTCCTCAGGCTGGAGAGACGTGGGGCATTTTGTTTCATTGATTCAGAAATGTGCCTGGCTGTCACCAGGGAAAACCTGTGCTGTGGGAGTGTGAGTGTCGCTGTTTGGCACTGCCGTAGGGATGGGGGGAGGATTGTCAGAAACGCGCCTGGTTAGCCTGATCCTTCTCATTTACCTCTGCAGAAGCCTCTGTTCAGCTCTGAGAGGAGAAAGGTCTGGGCAGCACTGGGGGGCATTTAAAATATCCCCCCTTTGTGTCTGCAGAGCCTCAGGACTTCCTTCTCGCTGGAAGGAGGTGTGAGGGGTGGCCAGGAGCGCAGCCCCTTGCAGGTAGTGCCTGTCTAGGTGCATAGATGCTGCAACAAACCAGAGCGTTGTGCCAGGGCATCCCCTTGCCCCTAACTTGCCCTAAGAGGAAGCATCCTTTCCTTAGAGGACTAAAAGACAAAGGTATTCCTGCTTGCTCTGTCCCTGCCTGTGTCCCTTCCTCGCCCACTCGTGCGCATCAGGTGTCAGGGCTCAGCAGGACAGGGGGGCTTTGTTGCTAACTTGTCTTGATGGATTCCTGCAAGTGCCTG